>NC_060173.1:20564916-20864916 GCF_021184085.1 Oncorhynchus gorbuscha | reverse complement strand
TCACATTATTAGTGTCATACCTGAGTAAAATAAATGATTGCTTACTAATGTAGCATGTGTCAAGGCTGTTGCATTTTCTGCATTGCAGAGAGAAGAAAGCGGCAGACTCCACTGCATTCACAAGACAATCACTGAAGCTGGAGGCTAGTGCATGTCGACTCAATCTGCCCGAGGTCACATACTCCCTCATCTGTCTTAAGCCTATACATTTCAGAGACGAGACCAATGAGCCACCGTGCATCCATCTTGGCACTCCCCCACTGTTATGAAAAGATTTTGGAAGCTATGGAAATGCATTTCTTAATGTCTGCATACATTTTTGCCACATGTATTTTTTTTACAGACACCTTCATTTAGAAGAATGCATTATATCGTGAGCTAAACATAAAAATTAACAATTATTTCAAACAAAATTTAAGGAATTATCATTTCTGTCCCCACTACAACAAAAAATACTTAAATACCTTGAAACATTTAATTTAAATACTGTAGAATTCCATTAATTCTTATTCTTACTGTGGAGTATCAATATGGCTGACAATATGGCTTCAAAGCCTCTCAATGACCAAAACATTGCATCAGCAATCCAAGGTTTACATAAATCATTGGACAAGATGCATTACGGTCTTTGATAATTATAACCTTTTAACAAATTACATGTATTCTTGTATAAATTGGTTTATTTTAGTATGTGTGCAATATTCTTTTTGCTCCATGACCTCTCCCTACTGTCCTGTCCCGTTTCCTCTCCCACAGGAAGGTGCTGGCTTCTACAACATCGACAACGAGGAGTACGAGGCTATGTCGGTGGAGGTGAGGCTGTTGCCACGGAAACTGCGCTTCTTCTGCAGCGCTGAACGCAGAGAGCAGCTCCTCACACAAGTCCTGTAAGGGAAGCGCTGCAGTGACAATATGCAGGACAAAGAGAAATGAGGAGGGTCAAGGCAAGGGGTCATTAGTGGCTGTACTGGGACTCTACTTCTACTGTATCTGGGTGTGTTTTTCTATATTTCTAGAGTATGTCCTTAAACAGCCATAACACACAGCTGGACCAGGGTGGACCAGTCTACAGTGAGGTCTCATTGTTACAGTACATTGACATGTTCAGTTGAAATATTTTCACAATTATGGAAGATGACAATATGATGCAGTAACAAGGACCAAGCATTTTGGTTGCTTTTTTCAAAACAATTAGCTTATAATAGAAGTCTGCCTGGCAGGACTATTGGTGTAACTGACTGGTTTACTATTGTATATTGTCATGTATTGCTAAATGTGTAATAAGGGTCTTATTCAATAATTCAGTTGATGCACACAGTTCTGTCACTTTTTAATACCAATGAAAAGTGCAGACTGTCCTCCATGTACAGTACTCTATGATAAGATGATACATTGGTATGAGAATCACTCTCCCTTGGCAACACTATCACAAATACAATCCAACAAGTATCAGAGAAAACCAATGTTTTATTGTTTTACAGTGGCAGTACTGTGTAATGTCACCAGCTTGAAAACAAGAGTGGCTCATGTGATCAAGTTACTAAATGTGTATTCATCACTAAAGTCTCTTTCCTTGTTTAATAGTAGTATAGGTACTGGATGTAGCTGTGTAGTTAACCAATGTTTTAAATATAGGTTTACATTACAGTTGCTGTGATCAAGGATTAACAGTTAGCTATATAAGTTGTTAAAGTACTTGAAGCATATTAGTGCCTCAGTAATGCAGATGAAGCTTTCTGTTGACATTCAGTGGGGTGACATACTGTACAAATAAATTCAAATGAGCCAATGCTGGTACAGGTCTGAACAATTTCCACAAAGAAGGCATTTGATACATTTATGTTTGTGTCATGTGCATTTTCCACTACGTTTACATGATACACCTGTAAAACAAACAGTCGCATGTCCAGGATGTGCTGAAAAGAACAGGGTGGGACAGGTCAAAACAAACAGAAGGGAAAAGGGGCTAAGTCAACATGGGTGTGAACTACATTTAATCATATTACCTAACACCAATATCAGTAGTGTTAATTGACATGTTGATAAAGTAGTTGGAAGTGTTTAAAAATCTAAAACATTTCATCTATGCCTCTTCCTGTTGATAGGTATAATACGCCTGTGGTCTTAATTGAGTGCCTGCACTTAACACAAAGATGACCCACTAATTAGGCTTTAACCCACACTGTAGGACAGAACTGTCCCCAGCTAAACCTCAATGAACAGTGCCACTATTACCGACATCTACTGACCAGTCGAACCCAATGAAAGCAGTTCGCAGTCTTCATACAAAATATTTGATGCGTCATTGAACTCACATCTATTGGATGACTGCTTCATACATTGATTTAAATCAGTCACCCAGGACTATTGAACAAAATAACATCTCCAGGGCCTGTTTTCAAAAAGGGTCTCACAGTAGGAGTGCTGATCTATGATCAAGTTCCCCTGTGCATGTTATCTTATTTTGATAAAAATCTAAATTTATCCTATATCAGGGTCTGTCTGTCTGCGCAGAGAGGGGAGTAATTCCCTCTGTGAACCTCAAGCATACAAATGGAGTCATTGTTACAGTGACGGGCACAACGATCTCCTTCCTGCAGCTGACAAGCTCCAACAAGAAAGAAAGTTGTATCTGCCCTCTCATAGACCACCTGTGGATCTAATTTAATCGGCAACAAATCTCATTGGTAAATGGGCAGTACAGTTTGAAGTACACAACACACAAAGCTTCCTGCTGGCTCCGAGGCAGACAGACTGTTACATCACTGACTGCACTTTTAGTAATAGTGTCTCTGCTGACAACATTGGGCCATTAAATCAGAACACAAACAAGTTGACCCATAATCATGTGGTCATAAAACAAGAGTACAGAGGTTGTGGTGTGGTGCAGCATTCATGATAAGTTAGTGTCATAGAAACGCATTCATTTAAGTTTCAGGTTCACAATTTTAAAACGTCTAAATTTGATAAAACACTACACAAAACATTATCCAAAAGTCACCATACACATGTGCAATGTGACCAGGGAACAAGAAAAACAGAAGTGACTGGAGTCTGCCTGTATGGGTGTCAGCATTGGACCAAGTCAGACAAACATGTGCAGTCTAATGAAATGTTACAGTATTTAACAAATATTCACCCTCAGCTCCATAATAAATACCTCCTTGGATGAGGGCATTATATCAAATAAATACATCTGGCATGACTCATCTTTCCCTTTTAATGTGTATGATTAGCTGACAATGAAAAACACTGTATTCCTATTTGAACCAAAATAGGTCTTGTTTATGTGAAGCAGATTCATGGAATTAGTCTTGATGTGTGAATCTTTCTTGATTATTGACTTATCAAACACACAAATATTCACATTGCTCCCCCTTTTCATTCTGAAAAATTAAAAGTTTGATCAACTTCAGCACAATTTGCTTTTTAAGAGGAAATCCGAGTGAAAACACTCGGAACACACTCTCAGCTCTAGCAAACCTGATGTAGAAGTTTGGGAAACAACATCATGGTAAAGTTATTCAGCAGAAGGATTTAGATCCATAAAATAAAAGCCCTGACAATCACATGAATATTTAGTATTACACTATACATGGTTAGGTAGAATCCTCTGTAAAGACGTAAGAAAAAAGGGCTTGGTGCCATGGCTGAATTTGGAGTTAAGGTTCCAAGTGAGAGGAACAATCGATTATCCATCCCCAAACAGGATGCTACTGTAGATACATGGCGCTGTTGGTCAAAGTCAGCAGTGCTCCATAGTATTGGGAGCAGTACAACGAGGCACATTGATCAAAGGTTCCGTGGAACTTCCACTTCCAGTGACTAGGGCTGGTGATCCAAGCAGAAATCTAAGTGAGAAGAGAACAGATGCCAAGCGAAAAGACAAACAAGACGAGTGGTTGTTGAATGTGAAACGGACTTTAGCGAGAGAACTGCAGAGTCCAGGCAGTGTCTATTATCGTGGCCCAGTTGGCCAGGTGAGCTGTCTCTAAGTTAACACTGGCCAAAGATGGCTGTATCCCGGAGCATGGCGAGAGACCAAGAGAAATCGCAGGCATTTGACTGGGCAGGAGGCCAGGGGACGAAGAGTAGGAGGCAGTGTCTTCAGGGGACAAGGAGAGAGGAGCACAGGCCACACAGGGCTCAGGGGCAGCAGGGGTTATCGATGACCAGCATGGCATCAATGCCATAGAGCTCCAGCAGGTCCACCAGGAAAGTGCGGTCTGCCTGAGGGTCCAGCCCCATTGCCCTCACGTGCTCTGCCGTCAGGGTGGGGTCCGCACTCGCCGCCACCTCCGATAGAGTCTGGAAGATACGGTTATTCTGCTCCATGAAAAATCTAGCGGAGAGAACAGAGGACATTCTGTAAGAAAGTTTGATAAACACTCCAGACTGAGCCCAACCAAAAGATACTGTTGTGTAAATAAACTCACAGGATAAAGAGGTCCTCCTCATTTGATGTGCAGTCTCCATCCACCTCCTGAGTGTAAAGTAGCAGTTGCCTGAAAAGACAGTAACATCATCATCATCAGCATCAGCATCATTTCTTCAAAATGGCTTCCACCATTTATCACTTTCTGTGTACCTCTGTTCGCTGAGTTTCCTATACTTCTCCCGGTCCACCCCATTCAGCCGGAGTAGTGGCTGAAGGCTATCTCTGTGTGTCTTCACATTCTGGTTATCAACATACACATCATACAGCTCCTTCTTCTCCTCAAAGATCTTCTCTGTCGTACCTAAACACACACACACACCCCTTTATCAATCTTAGCATAATGTTTAGTGAACCAAAATATAAACGCAACATGCAATCATTTCAAAGATTGTACCGAGTTACAGTTCATTCATTAGGCCTTAATCTATGGATTTCACATGACTAGGAATATGCATTTGCATTTGTTGGTCACAGATGGGGAGTAACGGATTACATGTAATCCGCTACATGTAAGGGAATACAAAAAACGGTAACTGTAATCCGTTACCAGCAACAATATTGTAATCAGATTAAAGATACTTTTGAAAAACTAGATGATTACTTTTAAATTCAGAAAGTATGTTCGAGAAGAAAAATACATGTTTGACACTTCTGTTCTCAATGACATTCAAATAAGCATTGAAAAAAAGGCACAAGTTTAAATTTGTTGCACCTGAGCGTCTGACCACAAGTCAGAGACCACTATGATGACACACCAATTGCTTTGATGGATCGCGGGAAAAGAGCAGGAATAAGGTTGTCGGCTACAGTCTAAGCTTTGTCTTCCAATGGTGCCACTGCTGTCGGCATTCCAAAGATTATCCAACTTGAATAAACAATTGGAGGTAAGGATGCCGGCAGTGGTCTAGTTTACGGCTACACGGATATCACGTATTATTGATATCTACAAAGCGCATTGATGTGAATCACACTGCTGCTCTCTCATTTAGCTATTTGTGCCTTATGGATTGTGGATGTTGTGGTTGTTGTGGACGGCTGTTCACAAATTTGTATTTGTGTATTTGAATCCAATAATGGTTGAATTCAAGAAGTTTAAGCTGCCAATCAATCATTGTTTTTGAAACAGCAAGTGAAAAATGTGCTCTTACAACAGCTGCATAGTGTGGATCCCAGCCTACAATAGTAAATGTAAAACACTGTAAAGCCTCATAACATGGTTAAAACAATAATTTTGATATCATGGATGGTCAGTCCTTGCATCCATAGCTCTGTCTATTTATCTGAGTGGTTACATTTCTCCAGGCCCATCCCTCAGCTTTTTTACCAAAACAGAGGTGGGGTGTCCGTTTTATCTGTGGATTTGCTTTTAAAAACCATTGCATATTATCAAGATATGAAAGTGTCACCAACAGGAAAGTAAACAATAGGCCTATAGCAAATGACGCATATGGCATTCATTTTTAACATGTAAATAGCACGTTTCAGTAGTGCTCAAAGCATGCCATTCAATGAGCACAGCATTTATTTTTCAACTCGAATCAATGAGCACACTCAGTCCTTATTGACAACAAAATCACAAACAGAGTAGGGCTGGCTAATAAGTCCTTCGTTTTGGGGTTATGCTCAGGTAAAAAAAAATGGCTAATCTATTCTTCCATATTTCCTATTCTTGAAGATCAAGGGGTATATCATTTATTGGAATTCTGATACACTTTGGTTTTTAATGTAAAGATATAATTTTATCGTATTATATGTAGTAGAAAGCGATGGGTTAGAAGAAGCCTACATAACCAACCCAAAAAGTAAAATTTTACATCCATATACGGTCAGCTATGTAAACTTTAAATTCATGTTATCCTGAAATAGATGCTATTTAATTGGTAACATACATTTTTGTCTTCTTCTAATGCATCTTAAGGGGAAAGTAATTTAAAAGTAACTGAAAGTAATCAAATTACGTTACTGAGTTTGGGTAATCGAAAAGTTACGTTACTGATTACAAATTTGGGTAGGTAACTAGTAACTGTAACAGATTGCTTTTAGGAAGTAACTTACCCTGACTATATATACAAAGGTATGTGGAGACCACTTCAAATTAGTGGATTCGGCTACTTCAGCCACACCCATTGCTGACGTGTATAAAATCGAGCACACAGCCATGCAATCTCCATAGACAAAAATTGGCAGTAGAATGGCCTTAAGAGCTCAGTGACTTTCAATGTGGAGTTCCAAACTGCCTCTGGAAGCAACGTCAGCACAGAAACTTTTCATCAGGAGCATAATGAGCAGCTGCACAAAAGCCTAAGTTCACCATGTGCAGTGTCAAGAAACAGCTGGAGTGGTGTGAAGCTCGACGCCATTGGACTCTGGAGCAGTGGAAATGTGTTCTCTGCAGTGATGAATCACGCTTCACCATCTGGCAGTCCGACAGATGAATCTGTATTTGGCGGATGCCAGGAGAATGCTACCTGCCGATGCATAGTGCCGACTGTAAAGTTTGGTGTAGGAGGAATAATGTTCTGGGGCTGTTTTTCATGGTTTGGGATAGGCCCCTTAGTTCCAGTGAAGGGGAATCTTAATGCTACAGCATACAATGACATTCTAGACAATTCTGTATTTCCAACTTTGTGGCAACAGTTTCAGGAAGGCCCTTTCCTGTTTCAGCATGACAATGCCCCCGTGCACAAAGCGAGGTCCATACAGAAATGGATTGTTGAGATCGGTGTGGAAGAACTTGACTGGCCTACACAGAGCCCTGACCACAACACAATCGAATACCTTTCGAATGAATTGGAACGCCGACTGAAAGCCAGGCCTAATCACCCAACATCAGTGCCCAATCTCACTAATGCTCTTAGCTGAATGGAATCACAATGTTCCAACATCTAGTAGAAGGCCTTCAAAGAGTAGAGACTGTTATAATGCGAAAAGGGGGGACCAAATCCACATCAATGCCCATGATTTTGGAATGAGATGTTCGACGAGCAGGTGTCCACATACTTTTTGTCATGTAGTGTACCTTAAAAAAAAGTAGCGGCATGGAACAGTATCTAGTGTGACCACCATTTGCCTCATGCAGCACGACACATAGTCCTTTGCATAGAGTTGATCAGGCTGTTGATTGTGGCTTGTGGAATATTGTCCCACTCCTCTTCAATAACTGTGTGAAGTTGCTGGATATTGGCGTGAACTGGAACACACTGTCATACACGTTGATCCAGAGCATACCAAACATGCTCAATGGGTGACATGTCTGGTGAATATGGAGGCCATGGCAAAATTGGGACATTTTCAGCTTCCAGGAATTGTGTACAGATCCTTGCAACATGGGGCTTTGCATTATCATAATGAAACATAAGGTGATGGCGGCAAATGAATGGCACGACAATGGGTCTCAGGATCTCGTTATGGTATCTCTAGGTATTCAAATTGCCATCGATATAATGGAATTGTGTTCGTTGTCCATAGATTATGTCTGCCAATACCATAACCCCAGCATGGGGCACTCTGTTCACATCAGCAAACCGCTTGCCCACACAACACCATACACGTGGTTGGATGAGAAATGCTCAGTAACAGAGATGTAAACATATTTGTGCACACAATTTGAGGGAAATATGCTTTTTGTGCGTATGGAAAATGTATGGGATATTTTATTTCAGCTCATGAAACCAACACTTTACAAGTTGCGTTTATATTTTTGTTCAGTGTATTAACTGTGGATTCAAAAGCCGCCAAGTCAACACTCACAAGCCACGTATGACATCTCTGTTGCCAGGGCAGCAATGTCTGCCACATTGATGTAGAAGAAGGGGCGGAACTCAGGCACAGACACACCTATCCCAGGTATAGAGATGTTGGCCAGAGAGCAACAGCAGTACACTGTGGGGAGTACAGAGCAACATGAAAAACCACTTCAGAGACAGGAGTACTCAGTGACAGAATTCTGTAATAAAATCTGAAAAACAAATATGTGGGGGTTTGTAAAGGTGACTGTGTGTGGGTGTGTGTCAGCTGCTCCCTCTCACCCCTGTAGCACACGACACCCACAGGTGGTGGGGAGAAGATAAGGATTCGTTTTCTGAGCAGGGCAAACTTCCACAGCACCATGATCTGCTCCCCAAAGAAGTGGATGAACTGGGACATGCAGCCGGCCGGGTGGGTGATCTGGAGGGGACAGAGATAGAACAGACTGTCTGATACGGTAATGCATTTTCAGTCTGGATAAGCTTGCTCAGCATGGACCAAAAAACAAACTATTGCCCAAAAGCTCTCCTTGACATTAGGAGTCTGAGTTACATGGACATACAGCACCTCGTCTTACCAGAAGCTACGTCTGGTAAGACGAGGGGTGGGGGTGTGTGTCTATTTGTCAATAACAGCTGGTGTTAATATTGCCTCATATTAAAGAAGTCTCGGGGTATTGCTCAGCTGAGGTAGTGTACCTTATGATAAGCTGTAGACCACACTATCTATATCATTTGTAGCCGTCTATTTACCACCACAGACCGATGCTGGCTTTAAGACCGCACTCAACCAACTCGATAAGGCCATAAGCAAACAAGAAAATGCTCATCCAGAAGCGGCGCTCCTAGTGGCCGAGGACTTAAATGCAGGAAAACTTAAATCAGAAATAACCAAAGTTTTACCAGCCTGTCATATGTGCAACCAGAGGGGGAAAAATAACCCTAGACCACCTTTAATCCACACACAGATGAATACAAAGCTCTCCCCCCCACACTCCTTTTGGCAAATCTGACCATAATTCTATCCTCCTGATTCCTGCTTATAAGCAAAATCTAAAGCAGGAAGTACCAGTGACTCGCTCAATATGCAACTGGTCAGATGACCTGGATGTTACGCAACAGGACTGTTTTGCTAGCACAGACTGGAATATGTTCCGGGATTCATCCAATGGCATTGAGGAGTATACCACTTCAGTCACTGGCTTCATCAATAAGTGCAACGACGACATACAGTGACCGTACGTATATATCCCAACCAGAAGCCATGGATTAAAGGCAACATCCGTATCGAGCTAAAAGGCTAGAGCTGCGACTTTCAAGGAGCGGGACACTAATCCGGACGCTTATAAGAAATCCCATTATGCCCTCAGGAGAACCATAAAACAAGCAAAGCGTCAATATAGGATTATGATTGAATCCCACTACACCGGCTCTGAAGCTTGTCGGATGTGGCAGGGCTTGAAAACTATTACAGACAACAAAGGGAAACCCAGACGCAAGCTGCCCAGTGACACGAGCCTCCCAGACAAGCCAAATGCCTTTTATGCTAGCTTTGAGGCAAGCAACACTGAAGCATGCACCAGCACCAGCTGTTCTGGATGACTGTGTTATTACGGTCTCGGTAGCCGATGTGAGCAAGACCTTTAAACAGGTCAATATTCACAAAGCCGCTGTGCCAGACGGATTACCAGGACGTGTACTCAAAGAATGTGTGGACCAACTGGCAAGTGTCTTCAATGACAATTTCAACCTGTCCCTGACCGAGTCTAACACCAACATGTTTCAAGCGGACCACCCTAATCCCTGTGCGCAAGGAAGCGAAGGTAACCCGCCTAAGTTATTACTGCCCCATAGCACTCACGTCAGTAGCCTTGAAAGGCTGGTCATGGCTCACATCATCAGCATCCTCCCTGATACCCTAGACCCACTCCAATTCACATACCGCCAACCGATCCACAACTGATGCAATCTCAATCGCACTCCGCACTGCCCTTTCCCACCTGGACAAAAGGAACACCTATGTGAGAATGCTGTTCATTGACTTCAATTCAGCGTTCAAGACTATAGTGCCCACGAAGCTTATCACTAAGCTAAGGACCCTGGGAATAAACACCTACTTCTGCAACTGGATCCCGGACTTCCTGATGGGCCGCCCCCAAGTAATCCTCAACACTGGGGCCCCTCAGGAGTGTGTACTTAGTCCCCTCCTGTACTCCCTGTTCACCCAAGACTGCTTGGCCAAAGAACTCCAACACCATCATTAAGTTTGCTGACGACACAACAGTGGTAGGCCTGATAACCGACAACGATGAGACAGCCTATAGGGAGGAGGTCAGAGAACTGGAAGTGTGGTGCCAGGACAACAACCTCTCCCTCAATGTGAGCAAGACAAAGGAGCTGATGGTGGACGACAGGAAAAGGCGGGCCAAACAGGCCCGCATTAGCATCGACAGGGCTGTAGTGGAGCAGGTCGAGAGTTAAGTTCCTTGGTGTCCACATCACCAACAAACTATCATGGTCCAAACACACCAAGACAGCCGTTAAGAGGGCACGACAAAACCTTTTCCCCCTCAGTAGACTGAAAAGGTTTGGCACGGGTCCCCAGTTCTTCCAATTTTTTTACAGCTGCACCATGGAGAGCATCTTGACCAGTTGCATCACCCCCTGGTATGGCAACTGCTCGGCATCCTACCGTAAGGCGCTACAGAGGGTAGTGCGTACAGCCCAGTACATCACTGGTGCCAAGCTTCTTGCCATCCAGGAAATATAAAATAGACAGTGTCAGAGGAAAGCCCATAAAATTGACACCCCCATCCCTACATTGGTTTTGTACACCGGTGCTACTTTCTGTTTAATATCTATGCAGTCACTTCACCCCTACCTACATGTACAAATTACCTCAACTAACCTGTACGCCCGCACACTGACTTGGTACCGGTACCCCCTGTATATAGCCTCGTTATTGAATTGTGCTACCATTTCATAAATATATTCTTAACTCTTCTTGAACTGCACTGTTGGTTAACGGCTAGTAAGTAAGCATTTCACGATAAGGTCTACACTTGTTGTATTCGGCGCATGTGATAAATAAAGTTTGATTTGAAGTTATCACATATCTCAAAATGAACAAACACACTTAAACCAAAACATGTAATTGCCAATTATCCACAACTAACACAAACAACAGCCACACAGTAACATCAGTGACTGGTGCAGGTGGCCGTAGGTGCTCACCTTCATCTCTGGGTGCATGCAGCGGTTGATGGCTGGGACCCAAGCACTGGTTGGACAAGCAGTGACAAGGCCGTTCCCTGCTGGGGGCAGCACAGCTTTCTTATCTTCATAGAAGGCCTCCAGAGGAGAATACGAGCCAGGGCACTGGAGCTGGTGTCTGCATGGAGAGACACTATACACTTTCTATATGCTGACTGCAGTTGGCATCTCAGTGATAACACTGGTAAGAAAGAGACTGTTATCGAAGAGTCATTACAGCATGGTTTGATTGGATTAAAACTGGAATAATCCCTCCCTGGGAACTGGAAGTGGAGTAGTACTTTCAATGGATCCACATAAAGTACCTGTACTGTATACAGTCAAGATTAACCCCCCAAGCATACACCTCTACCATGAACTGGATGTGTCACTTCTTTATGCATAGTTAATGAGATAAGAGATAAGGCTCTGTTTGAAGATTCAAGTATAAAAGACAAGATTTTCTGAGGAAACTGTTCCGGTTTCTTCCATTCCAATGATTACATACAAAGACTTCATGTGATATAAATGGCTTCTAGTGACGGTGGTGGCACTGACTCAGGGCTTATTTTTAATAGATGAGGAGACTGAAAATACAGACGAAGAAGGAAATAAGGGGAGAAATGTGAAACAGGACGGATAAGAAAGAGAGTGACAAAGAGAGAGAATGGACAGACCGTGACACAGACAGTGAGAGCGAGCGACAGACAGACCAGACAGTAGGGTTGAATGGTATCCAGATATTCATACAGTCGTAACATTTCTGTACCATACCAAGGTGTACAGGATTACCGAATGTGCACCATATCTAAAATGTATATATTTAATGATTATTATTTATTTTTTATCTTGCCATTAGGCCGATGCTAGCAAGTTAGCGAACCAAATGCAAAGCTGGAGCTGGATATAATTTATTTGGAATCTTAGATTTTTTTATAGTTGTACTTAACCTATATAGGTAGAAGCAGTGACATAGCTACCGTTATATATATATATATATATATATATATATATATATTTTTTTTTTTTTACTTTTTTTTTTTAAATACTGTATTCAAAATCATACTGTCGGTATTTCTAAATATACCATTTATACCTGTGATGCATCGATATGACATGTTTGGTCAATACCGATATCCTATAATTTCCTTGCCAAAAAACAGATATCGATAACCAATATTTAACATTTTAGCAGCCTTTTAACCATTCTCGTACAGTTAAATAGTTAACACGCGCACGGATGCAGAGGTCTAAGGCACTGCATCTCAGTGCAAGAGGCATCACTACAGTCCCTGGTTCGAATCCAGGCTGTATCACACACACACACACATGATTTTGTTGGCATTTACGCATGTCCCCATTACCAGTAAAACATAATCAAAACCTATTTCTTTCACTTACTTGCTGTGCTGTTTCGTTCATTTGTTCAGTCGTTCCATTCTCAACCAGGATTTCATCATACATGTCAAGCAGTGAAGTTTCAGCTCTCTGCCCGTGGCCTCTCTTCCTCAGTGCGCACTGTCACTGTGTCTGTCACTGTGTCCATCTGTTTCCATCTTGTCCAGCTGTCTATGTAACATTTTACGTAAACCCTGTTTCTTGTCTGCATAGAAGTAGTGGTCCTTGTACTTAGCATCAAGCATGGCGGCGACACAGTAGAGAGAATGCCACCGAATCGCTTGTTCACAGTCTGTGTTGGCAGTTCTGTTGAGCAGGCGTTACAATGCCATGACAAAGGGTATCACATCTGCTGCAGGAGCAGTTGATGAGCTTATTTCTCGAGCCAGTTGTTTGAAAGGAGCTAGCATGTTCATGTTTCCAAGTTTCAAACATGTTCCCAAAAGCCATTGAAATGGCAGCAGCGGTATGGCAACCAGCATATTCATGAGCATGCAATACAACTTTCTTCAGTAAGAAATCCTTGACGACTCACTGTGCTGTCAGAGTCAGCATGCTCCTGGGTTCAAATGTCAGTCGTGAAGCTAATAGCAGTGACGCTATTACTGTGTAATTCCGGTAGGGCAACATCTGAAAAATAGCTCACTTGGTAGTGTGTACCGGTGCTCGACCAGTCGGCGATGGCCAACATCACCTACGACAGAAAACGTTTGATTGTCAAGGGCAATGAAATCCATTATCTTGGCGTTAATGGATTTTGACTTGTTCTTACTCTTTGAAATGACTGCTCGACTTGTTGACTGCTCGATCCACACAGCAGACATTGGTATGCGCGTCAGCTTTGACATCAGTTTTGCACATCGGTGTTAAAACTAGAAAATCGGGCCAATGCCGATGTTGGCATTTTTAGCTAATATCGTCCGATTCCGATATGTTCACCGATATATTGTGCATCCTTAGTTCATACCATATACCGGGGTATTGCCCAAGCCTAACTAACAAACAGACAGACAAGTACTTACCTAACCTGGTTCTCCAGAAAGTGCATGTAGCGATATAGGAGGGTGTAAGAGGGAGACAGAATACCCACAGATTTCATCCGCGCCCCTCTCTCCAATTCACTCTCAACAGGCATGTTAGCAAAACAAGCCAGCCCAAAGTAGCAGCCTTTACGGAAATATCTGCAAAAATGAAAGACATGGATGAATCTAGTGAATGTATACAACATCGTACAGATTATTGATAGGGTTCTGATGGTCCTCTGCCAATAACACTGTGCATTCAGTTGGGGGAATAGTCTTACATGAAGTCCTTGGCGATTCTGTGTGATCCGCTCGCCATTGACTTGAATTCCACTCCGTCAAGATTCACGTCTTGGGGTAAGCACCATTCCACCATGTTGCCTGCCATTGACACACACAAACACATACACTTGATTTTCCATACTGTTCACTTCACTGTGAGAGAATGAAATTCAGCCACCATGTCCCCAGTTTTTTCCTTACACATTCTATCTTACTATAAAACTCTGCGTACCATAAAAGGGAAGTTGAAGAGGGTAAGTAGTAACACTGGTTTCCCAGGACTCTCAGAAAGCTTTCCCTTCTTAGTGATACTGGTGTAACAGAGGAACACACAAACTGCCCCAGGTCAAGAGATGCTTGCTATAATAACCACTGAGAAAACCAGAATATTAAATTAGAAAGTAATGTAACAGTAGGTTACTGCATTACTCGTATTATTTACATTTAAAGAGAGCTTATTGAACCTTGCCATGGCAGAAGAAAGTAATAATTTGACAAACTGCTTTCCCTGCTCAACAAATGCTTCCCACAAATGATTTGAGTCTCTACATATTGGTTCATATTTTAATAGCGTAGATAAGCAAAGCTAGCGGGAAGAAAGGAACAGTAGACATTTCTTGCAACGTCATCTGTCAGTGTGTGCGCACTTCCATGGAATGAGTCAGTCCCCCACTGTGCCCAGTAAGGTAAATTACACTCTCTCCATACTGTATTGCTCTTGCTCACCTGATCTTGTGTCAAAGGTTACCACAAACACAGCCACTATTTGGTCCTTTTCCTCCCATCCCAGTCGTTCTTTCAGAGATATTCTAGAGTCGACATGGATGGGGCTGGGAACACCCCATTGGCCAGGGTGGTCAAGGTGAGGGCTCCTGTTCACGCTGGGAATGGTTGTTACACTTACTGGACCCCCAGAGCTAGTGTTCCACCCGATGGCGAGCGCGGTGCTGCCCAGATAGCGGCCGTCTGGCGGATTTGATTCCGATCCATTTTCTTTTGCTGGAGCGGGAACCGCCTGGGTCAGTTCGTTTGGTGGAATCTCCTCCCAGTCGAGCAGTGGAGCGCGATCCGACTGCTCGACCATATTGCTTCCTAAATTGAGATGAACAACGCGGAACTATGGAGAAAATAATTCCACTAGATAAAGTCAGTAGGCTACTGCTTCAACAGACCCTTATGTGTTTCACTCCTCCCTGCCGTTTTCTTGCTATTTGTAAGCGTGTCACATGCGCCGATAAATAGTCTTCTGCCAGCTCCAGTGCCAGCGCACACAGTGTTTTGGTGATGATGTCACACACTTCCGCTCACGTGGATTGATCAATATTTGATAGGTGGCCTATTTACATACCGGTATTTGTGATAAAGTGTGTTCATAAAGCTCCCTTGCTTTTCATGAATGTTATATTTGTAATCTAATGATAGACTGGCCAGAAGTTGTGTTGTTGATGAGTCCATAAATAATTTTAATCGTTGAGAAATATGTTAATTAATAGGACACAGACATTATGTCATTATATGCATTATTTAGAATCATAAAATAAATTGTTTACGCTAAAAATGTTCATACTACTGTGCCTTTAAAATAAGGTGTGTTTATTTATGACATACATTACATTCAGCCAATAGGATGCAGTAAAGAGGTCAACTTGATAGATGACGTTTCTAATTAGTTTAAATATAATCTGCTTATTAACATACTCAGCTAAATTCAAACCTGGTGTTCTGGTAGGCAACTTGATCGTAAGTAATTCAGACGTGTATTCATTCAAACTTTAAAAGCATTGGACAATATTTAAAAGTAAGGAATACATTATACATTTAGTGCTATTGATCCAATCGCCTGTCTCACATTCCCAAACATTAGTTTGTTAGTAGGCCATGCGTGTAACCATGTGAGAACTACAAGGGATTCGGGTGTTTTAGTTAAATTATCCCTTTAACAGAAATGAACTAATTTTCAAAAAATAAATGTGTTACCTTGAAAGCAGCCTCCTCCATATTGCTTTCAAGGTAAGGAACAAGTCATTTTCACTAGGTTATCCCTTTATTGACCCTTTGTTAAATCATGGAAGAATCACTTCACTATCAGTGCCTGTCTTCTAGAACTCCTTGAGTCAGGGATGGCTGTGGGAAGTGACTGGACGGTGCAAAACTTGGACTTCTCAAGCTGTGGCGAGGAAGAGGGTAGTGACAGCAGTTTGGATGAATGGAGCTCCAGAAATCCTCAGATCCTAAGTCCCACCTCTGTGTGCAGGACACCCATAGTGCAGCGTCATTGCACCAGGAGATTCACCATATCCCCATCCATCCCAGTTTCACCGACCACCCCCATTCCCTATGCCGCCTGGAGGAAACTGAGGCTCTGTGACTCCCCCAGTACTCCCAAGGTGTGTGGACATTTATCATATGTATAATATATGCCATTTAGCAGATGCTTTTATCCAAAGCGACTTAGTCATGTGTGCATACATTTTACATCTGGGTATTCCCAAGAATCAAACCTGCTATCCTGACGTTGCAAACTCAATGCTCTATCAACTTAGCTACAGAGGACCATGCCCTCATGGATCACTTTTTTGATTTCTTTCATCTGAAACTATTCAAATCATCACACATTACATTGTGTAGCTGCCTCCAATGTAAAATCCTGGAATTAAGTGCATTTTTACATGTCAGAAGGATTTATTTCTCCACATCCCTCTTCACCCAAGAGTCTGCTGTCCAAGTCAGCTCTGCCCAATTCCAGCACCAAGATATGCCGCAGTCAGAGGGCTCTGCATTTCGCCACTTCCACTGACCCTGCCCAGTGCAGCCGCATGCCCTCTGTCAATGTGAACCCCTTCACCCCCGACACGTTCCACAGGACCAGGGAGCACTACAAGAGGAAGAGTTGGAGGAGTGACGATGACGACTATGGATGCAGGTAACCCAACTAAGGGTTCGGTTGTGATTGGAAATGGTATTGTTTTGGTGATTGTGTAATAGCACATGGTAGCAAGGCCATCTGAGTCTCTATAGTGTTTTGAGACTGAGTGGGTTTTGTGAAGTTATCATCTCATCTTTTAGAATGAAACCGAGCCATACGTCATCAGAGGAGGATGATGATGCATTTCTCCCGTCCAAGGTACAAACTATCTTTGTCCATTGAACAGTTGGCTCTCCCTCTCCCCTGCCTGTCCACGGCTCATTTAGTCACTAAGCTCATCTCTTGGCCGTTTCCTCTGTCCCTCCTAATTCTGCCATTCACACTCCCACTTCCTGCTTTTGTCCTCCGTCTGTCTGTGCAGAGGCAGGCTGTCCAGGCTTTCATGCTGTCTAGGTATGAGAGTGAATTTCTGGAGCTTGGACACATTGGTGCAGGGGAGTTTGGAGTGGTGTGCAAGTGTGTGAAGAGGCTGGACGGCTGCTTGTACGCCATCAAGCGCTCTCGCCGACCACTTGCCGGGTCTGCCAATGAGTGAGTCAGCACCACCGGCCTCACACTGTTTAAAAATAGCCTGGGCCTTATGATCAGCGTGAGAATAGGAAAACTATCATCTACAACACATGTCAAACTCATTCCACGGAGGGCCGAGTGTCTGCAGGCTTTCGCTCTTCCCTTGTACTTGATTGATGAATTTAAGGTCAATAATTTGTGAAGATCTCCCCTCACCTGGTTGTTTAAGTCTTAATTGAAAGGGGAAAAACCTGAAACCTGCAGATGCTAGGCCCCCTATGGAATGAGTTTCAAACCCCTGATCTCAAATGTTGAGGGTTGTTGAGATGTTGTATTTTATTTGCAGTATGTAATGATGAAGTTTGTAAATTGTCTCCTTTTGTCCCCAGGCAGCTGGCCTTAAAGGAGGTGTATGCACATGCTGTACTTGGGCATCACCCCCATGTTGTCCGCTATTACTCAGCATGGGCTGAAGATGATCACATGATCATACAGAATGAGTATTGTGACGGTAGACTGATTTTTTAAAGTTTTGTTTCATTCTCACCTGCACAATTGGTGCATAAGTATTTCACTGTACACTGCAACTACATTTATGACCCTGTGCATGTGATTAAATAAATCTAATCTAAATGACTGAATATTGGCAGGGGGAAGGAACACTGACTTTTTGGTTGAATAAGTGTTTGTCAGTAAGATGGCTGGATTGATGTATGAGACTTTTTGTTTGCGCATCTCAATGCAGGTGGGAGTCTCCACGATGCCATATTAGAGAAGGAGGCAAGTGGAGAGCTGTTTCCAGAGCTGGAGTTGAGGGATCTACTTCTGCACGTTTCCATGGGTCTCAAGTATATTCACAGCTCTGGCCTTGTGCACCTAGACATTAAACCCAGTGAGTCTCCTCTTTATTTCTTCTCATTCACAGCAATGTATACTCCTCACTTCCACCGTTTCTCACCCCACTCTTATTTGTAGGTAATATCTTCATCTGCCAATGCTCGAGCGCAGGTGGAGCGGGTGAGAGTGAGGAGGAAGAGGACGGAGGCCCTTCAACAGGGGTGGTTTATAAAATTGGTAGTAGTTTACTAAATATCACATTTTCACTCCTAGCTTTGGTGCACTGTGTCATTGAGATGCCATCTATGATTCCTGTTTGTCTTTGCAGGTGACCTGGGCCATGTGACATCCAGCAGCAGTCCACAAGTAGAGGAGGGGGACAGCCGCTTCCTCGCCAGCGAGGTCCTGCATGAGGTACGCTAAAAGTTGTGGCTCTATTGACTACTTATGTTTGTTTGAATGTACACCTTGTATCCCCTTGCTTCTCCCTGCTGCCCAGGACTACAGCAATCTGCCTAAGGCGGACATATTTGCACTAGGCCTGACTGTGCTGCTGGCAGCAGGGTCGCCCCCTCTCCCTCAGAATGGAGATGAATGGCACAGTCTCAGACGGGCACAGTTACCCAGCCTGCCCCAGGAGCTCTCCCCTGCTTTCAGAAGTCTCATTCAGGTACCACATGTACCCATAATTTACTTAACTGTACTTATTTTGGTCATGTCTGCACTCTTCTACCTTTTTTCTTTTACGCCATCTTGTTTTGTTTTTCTCCTTGGCGTGCTTTGTATGTGATCTATGGAGCTTATGAAATGCCAGCTGAATATATCTTTTTGTAATCCAAATTAAATCACATTTTATTGAGCATGTGCTGAATGCAGCTGGTGTAGACTTTATAGTGAAATAATTTCTTATGAGCCTTTCCCAATAATGCAGAGTCTTTAAAATAGTAACTAACATGATGAATAAAATACAGAAGAATGGAGCTATGTACAGGGAGTACCAGATCAATGTAGGCCATCATTGTAAATAAGAAATTGTTCTACATTTACATTTAAGTCATTTAGCAGACGCTCTTATCCAGAGCGACTTACAAGTTCTAAATTGTCTTCCCTCGTTAAAATAAAAATGTGCAGAGGTATTCACAGTTTAGGAAGGGACAGATATTAACCAGTACCACACACAAAGCTAAGTCAACACACTGATTTGCTTTTCATTCTAGATCGACAAATGTTCCAAGGTTTATCTCTTGCCTTTGCTACATTAGCAGCTGTTTGGGATAAGCTGTCTTTGTGTGTCTGTCAGACTCTGCTGGATCCGGAGCCATCTCAACGACCCTCGGCATCAGCGCTATGCAGACAACCTGTTTTGAGGAAGGAGAGGACTGGGAAGCTTGCTGCTCAACTGCGCAGAGAGCTCAATGTGGAGAGGTTCAGGACAGCCATGCTGGAAAAGTGAGGGCAGAGATGTGGTTTGCATAGAACTTGGTTGAACTCTCCATTAGGGGGCGCAGTTAATATGAAACAGAAAAAAATGTATTTCTCCCCTGTGGCACAAAAGCAGTGCTGGAAAAAGTACCCAATTGTCATACATTAATACATTAGTAAAAGTAAAGGTGGTTTAACAGAAAATGACTCAAGTATTATATATATATATATATATGCCATTTAGCAGACGCTTTTATCCAAAGCGACTTACAGTCATGTGTGCATACATTCTACGTATGGGTGGTCCCGGGGATCGAACCCACTACCCTGGCGTTACAAGCGCCATGCTCTACCAACTGAGCTACAGAAGGACCACAGTAAAACTCACCCAGTAAAATACTACCTGAGTTAAATTATTTGATTTTTAAATACATTTAAGTACCAACAGTGTAAATAATTTCAAATTCCTTATGGCAAACCAGATGGCATGATTTTGTTTTTGTTCACGGATAGTCTGGGGCACACTCCAACACGACATAATTTACAAATTAAGCATTTGTGTTTTAATGAGTGCCAAATCAGAGGCAGTCTGGATGATCAGGGATGTTCTCTTGACACGTGTGTGTGTGTGTGAGAATTGGACCATTTTCCTGTCCTGCTTAGCATTCAAAGAAGTACTTCTGGGTGTCAGGGGAAAATGTATGGAATAAAAAGTACACTTATTTTCTTTAGGAATGTAATTGCGTTAAGTTGTCAAATGTAAGGAACCCCAAAATGACTTAAGTAGTATTTGAAGTTCTTTATACCACTGCACAAAATTCCTGCTGGTTGTTTATATAATGACTTGATCAGTAAGGCTGGGGTACATAAAGTATGAGACTGAAGAAATTATTTATGCTTTCAAACTATTAAAGTGAATTATTCCATGTATATAAACACCCTCTCTCGATTCCTCCACAGAGAGCTGCAGGAGGCTCGTTTGTCAACACTGTCCCCACAGCAGGCTTTTCTCCCTAGTCTACAGCATTCCATTAATACAGGGTCTTTGCCCAAAGCTGGGCGGAGGCTGGTCGGTAGGAATGCTGCCCGGTCCGTGAGCATTGGATGCCCAGGGTATGGAGTGTGAAGGGTGATCACATGCTGGGCCTTATTGGAAGTACCAGAACACTGATTTTCCTTGCTGCAAAGTATTGGACTTTCCCCTGACTCAAGGGACTTCTTAGACTGGCTCAATGTAACTTGGTGAGCAGCAAGGTAAAAAGTTACCTAGAAGAGCCTGTGGTGGTTTTATTTTGTGCATCAGTGTCGTAGAATCGCAGTATGTTGGACTAATTTATATCAAAGCGGGAAGGATTTGATGCAAAACTCCATTAATTCCTTGTGTCGCTCTTCTGCCGTTCAGTGTTTAACTTTTGTGGAGTAGTAGGTTTTACTTTGCAATAATTTGGGCCATTGAGAACTGCTGCAGACACCAGTGAATGCAATGCCAAGTCAGCAATGTTTTATTAACATCAGTGACTTGTTGCTTTTTACAATGTAAATAAACTTTTAAGGTCTTATGAAATGGCCCTCAGGCTTGAGTTCTTTGTAATATGTTTGGCTTGGAAAGTGTAGACCACTGAAACATCTAAAGGGTATTTCATCATAAGGACACTAGAAACGCATAGTTCAGCTGCTTTACATGTTTGTCTTTCATTAAAGTCACACTTTAATTGTTTATCAAAGGGCATCAGAATTACGGAAACCACATTAACTGTGGGACTTTCCAGAGGATTTAGAGGAGTTTATCTATTGGTACAGAACTGTGTTAATATAACTGGTGGAAGAACAGAATTTATTTCAAGGGGTAGCCACTTGCATATTTATTACTCATATGCATGTTAATTTCTCTGACCGTAAACCACCATAGAGTTAACAATTTATGTGATTAGACCTAAACCAATACCCTTGTTTGGGGTCAGTATTTTACATTTGACCTAAAATGTCGTTCAACATTAAATGCAAGGATAAAGCAGTCATCACACTTAACCATATTTGCAATTGTGTTTTTTTTTTTGCGTCATTTTACAATTGAGACCAATGTTTTGCTCAACAAAAGGTTTGGTCCCGACTCATTTAACATTTACATTTAAGTCATTTAGCAGACGCTCTTATCCAGAGCGACTTACAAATTGGTGCATTCACCTTATGACATCCAGTGGGACAGTCACTTAACAATAGTGCATCTAAAACTTAGGGGGGGGGGGTGAGAGGGATTACTTAACCTATCCTAGGTATTCCTTAAAGAGGTGGGGTTTCAGGTGTCTCCGGAAGGTGGTGATTGACTCCGCTGTCCTGGCGTCGTGAGGGAGTTTGTTCCACCATTGGGGGCCAGGGCAGCGAACAGTTTTGACTGGGCTGAGCGGGAGCTGTACTTCCTCAGTGGTAGGGAGGCGAGCAGGCCAGAGGTGGATGAACGCAGTGCCCTTGTTTGGGTGTAGGGCCTGATCAGAGCCTGGAGGTACTGAGGTGCCGTTCCCCTCACAGCTCCGTAGGCAAGCACCATGGTCTTGTAGCGGATGCGAGCTTCAACTGGAAGCCAGTGGAGAGAACGGAGGAGCGGGGTGACGTGAGAGAACTTGGGAAGGTTGAACACCAGACGGGCTGCGGCGTTCTGGATGAGTTGAAGGGGTTTAATGGCACAGGCAGGGAGCCCAGCCAACAGCGAGTTGCAGTAATCCAGACGGGAGATGACAAGTGCCTGGATTAGGACCTGCGCCGCTTCCTGTGTGAGGCAGGGTCGTACTCTGCGGATGTTGTAGAGCATGAACCTACAGGAACGGGCCACCGCCTTGATGTTAGTTGAGAACGACAGGGTGTTGTCCAGGATCACGCCAAGGTTCTTGGCGCTCTGGGAGGAGGACACAATGGAGTTGTCGACCGTGATGGCGAGATCATGGAACGGGCAGTCCTTCCCCGGGAGGAAGAGCAGCTCCGTCTTGCCGAGGTTCAGCTTGAGGTGGTGATCCGTCATCCACACTGATATGTCTGCCAGACATGCAGAGATGCGATTCGCCACCTGGTCATCAGAAGGGGGAAAGGAGAAGATTAATTGTGTGTCGTCTGCATAGCAATGATAAGAGAGACCATGTGAGGTTATGACAGAGCCAAGTGACTTGGTGTATAGCGAGAATAGGAGAGGGCCAAGAACAGAGCCCTGGGGGACACCAGTGGTGAGAGCGCGTGGTGAGGAGACAGATTCTCGCCACGCCACCTGGTAGGAGCGACCTGTCAGGTAGGACGCAATCCAAGCGTGGGCCGCGCCGGGAGATGCCCAACTCGGAGAGGGTGGAGAGGAGGATCTGATGGTTCACAGTATCGAAGGCAGCCGATAGATCTAGAAGGATGAGAGCAGAGGAGAGAGAGTTAGCTTTAGCAGTGCGGAGCGCCTCCGTGATACAGAGGAGAGCAGTCTCAGTTGAATGACTAGTCTTGAAACCTGACTGATTTGGATCAAGAAGGTCATTCAGAGAGAGATAGCGGGAGAGCTGGCCAAGGACGGCACGTTCAAGAGTTTTGGAGAGAAAAGAAAGAAGGGATACTGGTCTGTAATTGTTGACATCGGAGGGATCGAGTGTAGGTTTTTTCAGAAGGGGTGCAACTCTCGCTCTCTTGAAGACGGAAGGGACGTAGCCAACGGTCAGGGATGAGTTGATGAGCGAGGTGAGGTAAGGGAGAAGGTCTCCGGAAATGGTCTGGAGAAGAGAGGAGGGGATAGGGTCAAGCGGGCAGGTTGTTGGGCGGCCGGCCGTCACAAGACGCGAGATTTCATCTGGAGAGAGAGGGGAGAAAGAGGTCAGAGCACAGGGTAGGGCAGTGTGAGCAGAACCAGCGGTGTCGTTTGACTTAGCAAACGAGGATCGGATGTCGTCGACCTTCTTTTCAAAATGGTTGACGAAGTCATCTGCAGAGAGGGAGGAGGGGGGAGGGGGCGGAGGATTCAGGAGGGAGGAGAAGGTGGCAAAGAGCTTCCTAGGGTTAGAGGCAGATGCTTGGAATTTAGCGTGGTAGAAAGTGGCTTTAGCAGCAGAGACAGAGGAGGAAAATGTAGAGAGGAGGGAGTGAAAGGATGCCAGGTCCGCAGGGAGGCGAGTTTTCCTCCATTTCCGCTCGGCTGCCCGGAGCCCTGTTCTGTGAGCTCGCAATGAGTCATCGAGCCACGGAGCGGGAGGGGAGGACCGAGCCGGCCTGGAGGATAGGGGACATAGAGAGTCAAGGGATGCAGAGAGGGAGGAGAGGAGGGTTGAGGAGGCAGAATCAGGAGATAGGTGGGAGAAGGTTTGAGCGGAGGGAAGAGATGATAGGATGGAAGAGGAGAGAGTAGCGGGGGAGAGAGAGCGAAGGTTGGGACGGCGCGATACCATCCGAGTAGGGGCAGTGTGGGAGGTGTTGGATGAGAGCAAGAGGGAAAAGGATACAAGGCAGTGGTCGGAGACTTGGAGGGGAGTTGCAGTGAGGTTAGTGGAAGAACAGCATCTAGTAAAGATGAGGTCGAGCGTATTGCCTGCCTTGTGAGTAGGGGGAAGGTGAGAGGGTGAGGTCAAAAGAGGAGAGGAGTGGAAAGAAGGAGGCAGAGAGGAAAGAGTCAAAGGTAGACGTGGGGAGGTTAAAGTCGCCCAGAACTGTGAGAGGTGAGCCGTCCTCAGGAAAGGAGCTTATCAAGGCATCAAGCTCATTGATGAACTCTCCGAGGGAACCTGGAGGGCGATAAATGATAAGGATGTTAAGCTTGAAAGGGCTAGTAACTGTGACAGCATGGAATTCAAAGGAGGCGATAGACAGATGGGTAAGGGGAGAAAGAGAGAATGACCACTTGGGAGAGATGAGGATCCCGGTGCCACCACCCCGCTGACCAGACGCTCTCGGGGTGTGCGAGAACACGTGGGCGGACGAAGAGAGAGCAGTAGGAGTAGCAGTGTTGTCTGTGGTGATCCATGTTTCCGTCAGTGCCAAGAAGTCGAGGGACTGGAGGGAGGCATAGGCTGAGATGAACTCTGCCTTGTTGACCGCAGATTGGCAGTTCCAGAGGCTACCGGAGACCTGGAACTCCACGTGGGTCGTGCGCGCTGGGACCACCAGAGTAGGGTGGCCGCGGCCACGTGGTGAGGAGCGTTTGTATGGTCTGTGCAGAGAGGAGAGAACAGGGATAAACAGACACATAGTTGACAGGCTACAGAAGAGGCTACGCTAATGCAAAGGAGATTGGAATGACAAGTGGACTACACGTCTCGAATGTTCAGAAAGTTAAGCTACGTAGCAAGAATCTTATTGACTAAAATGATTAAAATGATACAGTACTGCTGAAGTAGGCCAGCTGGCAGTGGGTGCGTTGTTGACACTACACTAATCAAGTCATTCCGTTGAGTGTAATAGTTTCTGCAGTGTTGCTATTCGGGGCTAGCAGGCTAGCTAGCAGTGTTGTTTACGTTACGTTGCGTTAAAAGAACGACAATAGATGGCTAGCGAACCTAGAAAATCGCTCTAGACTACACAATTATCTTTGATACAAAGACGGCTATGTAGCTAGCTAAGTAGCTAGCTACGATCAAACAAATCAAACCGTTGTACTGTAATGAAATGAAGTGAAAATGTGATACAACCTGTGAATGCGACCGGGTAGTTGAGTTCTATACAGAAGACGTTGGCTAGCGTTGGCTAGCTAGCAGAGTCACCTACGTTAAGGACGACAAATAGCTGGCTAGCTAACCTCGGTAAATTAAGATAATCACTCTAAGACTACACACTCTAAACCTAAACAACACAATTATCTTGGATACGATGATACGAAGACAGCAAAGACAGCTATGTAGGTAGCTAACACTAAACTAATCAAGTCGTTCAGTTGAGTGTAAAAGTTTCTCAGTGCAGCTAATCAGTGGACTAATCAGTGGACTCCTAGCATGACTTTACTTCCTTATCTTGCAGTCACAGCACTGGGTTGAAGGGGAAAACCCCCACAAGTATATCAAGTGTGGGTATGGAAGATTCAAAACAATTTGGGTTACATCATCCTTCCATTAAAATTGAGTATTTGTTAATTTGTACAGCGCAGGTCATGAAATGGGAGTAATTGTATGCTACTGTGAATCCTTGTTTTTTGACCAGCTATTTCGTGTGGTTAGGGCATGTCACTTTTTATTACAGCATGCAAACTCGCGTATTTTTCTTGTTGAAAGAAACCTGGTATTGTTGATCTGAGGATAGCCTGTATGTATGCAATTTGGTTTAGGATTTAGAAAACGTTGTCAGCAGGGCTGGAATGGTTTACAATCACGTTTTGCCCTATTTAATAAGTAGCCCATTTCAATGGAGTCTTCAAAAATTAGCTTCGCAATTAGGATTTTTTTTAGTTTCGCAATTTGGATCTTCCGAGAAATGGCACACACACTATAGTAGTTACAATGACGGAGTTCGGTTAATCCCGCCTGGACGCCCGTGTAGGCGTGTTTTGCATCGAAACTGAGGGTATTCGATTTGGAACCGGTTAGCCTCCCGGGGTAAATCAGTTGCCCCGTTTAAAGCCCACGGTGGCGTCGGCATAAAACAAAAGTGACTTAAGCACGCGTAATTAGTAGGATTCGGTGTTTTCCAATGCAAAGGTGATAACGCTTTATCTGCCTTCCCAATTAAAATATAAAATAAAACATGTATTTAATAGAAAATAGATGTTTCTGGATAATGCACCATGCTTTGACAAATGACCAAGCGGCGCAGATAGTGTTATATTTGAGAAAGAGCGCCTCCCTCAGCGCTTTTGATCTCATGTCACGGGCGGTATTCCACGACCCAGCGTAATCGAATCAGCCCAATGTAGCCACATATGTAGTAAAACCAGTCTGCGGCGGGGGGAAATGTCTCAAACCCCCCAATTTTCCCAAACTGATGGGGTGCGTGTGTGTTGTCTGGAAAGCAAGGCGAACAGCTCTGACTCGGCGGTGTCAATCAGCGTGTGTTGTTAGCTATTTCAAGTTGTAATAAGCAAGTTGAACTTTACCAGCCAATATATTTCGTGTTTTTTGACGGTGAGTGAACAGAGAAAATGTTAGTATTGAGTGTATTGCTATTTGCTAGCATCAACACGGGCAAACGTTACGCTAAATAGCTAGCGAACGTTAGCTAGCTAGACTTGTTTTGTTAGCACACAATTGAATCGAATGTAGCGCGCTTCTACAGGTTAACTACTTAGCTGCTGACTGTGTCCTCTTGGTAACGTTCAGCTAGCTAGTAAATACTTTGGTGAAAATGCATTCGTAGGAAACTCTAACTTTAGAGTTAGTTTATATCTGATGAAATTGCAATTGATAGATTATGTTATGCTTTTTCCTGTAGAAGAACAGCGATGGACTGTGGGGATGTTCAGTGCACTCCCCTGGTCTTTCTGACTTTCCTTCAACAGCAGAGCTGCAGCAGTGCGGAGCTCCGCATAGAGCTGGACTCATTGGCCCGGGAGCTGAAGCTAACCCAGGACATAAACGGCAATGGTCTGGGTCATAACATCCACGAGGAGGGCGAGCTTCAGACAGATGGACACTTCTGCAGCAGCAGTAGTATCTTACTAGAGGGACTTGAGCCTCAGGCTGCGCTGGCATGGCCCGGTGAGTTGGTTTGTTTTCGTTTTTCTTTTATAGTATGATTGAAATTCCATCAGTCACATTCACTTAGTTTTGACAAGTCAAGACCTGCAGACTGTAAGGTTTTGACATTTCTGTCAAAAAATAGTTAGTCACATATATTTGATCTTCATATGTATGTATGTGAAGTAAATTTTAAAGCTGCGATATGTAACTGTCAGGCGGCTAGACCAAATTCACATAGAACAGTCTGTTATAGAGCTGTTATTGTCATTGAAAGCAAGTCTTAGAAGCGGTGAATCTGTTTTAGGTGTGCTATTTCTATGCTTCCCGTTGTCAAGTTTAGTTTTTGCTTCTTTTACTTTTGTTTTTGTACTTTTGTAACAGCTGAAAATACTATTTTAGGTTATGGGTAAGATCTCACAGCAGTTTAGATGGCACAATGATTCTCTACGACAGGAAATGGTGGAGTGATTTCTGCATAGTACATTGTAAAGTGAAAAAAATGGAAAGCTCTATCTGTATAAACCAATTTGAACTTGGTGCTTTTAGGTTCTATCTTTAATCACAAGCCTGAACAAATACACATTATATTTGCCATCTCTCTCTATGTATGGTCTAGGGCAGGCTCGTCAAGACAGCAATAATGCCACTCAAGCAAAAAAACAGTCACTAATCTTAAAGTAAATGATGTTGTCACATCATTGTTCAGTGACTGTAATTCAGCTGATGATCATAATACATTTCTTAATGTATTTAATAGTGTTATTCTATTTTACTAAGATATAACACTATAATTTATGTATTCAAATAGCTATAGTTTTCTTAACTCAACATGTCTAATTCAGAAGTGTCAGAACCTCAATACCAGATTGACATTTCAGAACCATAAGGTTCTATCTACAATTGCATCCCCTAAAAAACAGATTTACAAATGTCTCAGGATTTTGATAGTCTGCACTTTAGGTACCTTTTTATTAAAGTAAGGACCTTAATGGGTTATGAATGAGGAATTCTCTACAAAACAGTTCTGAGATGTGGGATGTCATAAGGTGAATGCACCAATTTGTAAGTTGCTCTGGATAAGAGCGTCTGCTAAATGACTTAAATGTAAAAATGTAAAATGGATGTGAAATCTTTGACGCTCAATATCTCAGAACTATGCTATGTGCAGATTGAACCTTAATCCCAAAGTCAGAAAATGTATTTCTGAATGAATGACACTACTGGTGACAGATTTCAAATGCACCTTGGTAAATTGGTTACCTTAACATGACTCAGGGAATAAAAGTATGAGCTTGATTGACCCATACAAGTCTGATTCTATATTGTGTTGTGCTTAAATCCAGATGAAACAAGCAGAATATAGGTAACTGGAAGGTCATGAGTTGTTGGTCTGTGTGCTTTGCAAACTTGGTAGCAGAATTCATCCCTAGCTGGGTACCTTACACTAAATTCAGACATGATTAAGACCATGTTTTTTTTGACCCCCTTTCAAACAGACCCTTATTGATCACGTATTTGCTGGTGTACCCCTTTTATACATTCAGTGTGTAACTGGCAAATTGGGAGGTTTGGCGGGTGTTGTTAAACGATGGGGTCTGTTTGCATTACAAATTAGGGAGGTGTTAAAGGCCCAATGCCGCTGTTTTTATATACATATCAAAACATTTATGGGTAGCAATTAAGTACCTTACTATAATACATTAGCAGAGAGCTTTGGAACTCTTTTTGTTATTGGTCTATTAACCAATTTACCACATGGTGATGTCACCATTGAAAGCCAAAACTTCAGCCCATGCAAACCTGCTGATTAGAAGGTCCTGTGTAGATTGTACTTTCAACCAGCAACTATCAGGAAATAACACTGATACATTTCTTTCGCAATTTTATAGCTTTAGTTTAATCAGCTGTTGTACAATATGATACAAAACACGGGGAAACCTAATTTTGATTGCACTGGGTCTTTTAAAAATGGTATGTTAATGAGTTTACCTACCAAAAAAGCAGAGAACCATTCACACAGACCTAATACCTGTATTTGGTTACAGGGCCTGTGAAAATGCAGGTATCATGACTAGATCTTTGTGGGTTTTATTTTACCATGGGGCAATTTCATGGTAAAATAATGATTCTGAGACTGCCAAAAAAAAAATATTACAAAGTTCAACAAACCATACAACTCTATGCACATGGATGACTTGTATGGTTTGTTTAACTTTGCAATCATTGGTTTTTGTTTGGCATACATTTTAAAGTGAAACATCTGAGTTCCAGCATTCTGTTACTGTGGAATTGCCCCATGGTTTTTACCCCCTACCCCTTTCAGATATGGAAAAAAGCTGGCATGGTAAAATAGTGTGATTTTTGTCTGTATATGAAAAGGATATTAGAAAAGGGGCAGTATATGTACTGCTGTACGTCTTAGCTTTATTGTACTATGTGACAGGGATCTGGCACATCTGGGTTGAACTGTTGTGTAAGTGATTGAAAATGATACTGTGTTGACATCAAATTGTGGATACTTTAGCTGTTCATATTCAATATGATTTTGACTAACATGCTCTTTGCCCTCCAGATAACCCTGCCGATGAAGAAGCCCTGAGAGGTGTCGCTACAGGGCTGATTGAAATAGCTGATCAGCTTGAGCGTAGTGTGATGGCCCAGGCTGCTGAGAATCTGACCAAGAAACTGCAGAAGTATTCCATTGGGGTAAGTTTCTGGAATCCTTGTTACTTGGATTGCTCAGAATTTTACTGAACAAAAATATAAGGGCAACATGTAAAGTGTTGGTTCCATGTTTCATGAGCTGAAATAAAAATCCTAGATTTTTTCCATGTGCACAAAAGGCTTATTTCTCTCACATTTTGTGCACAAATTTGATAATATTTTTGTTAGTGAGCATTTCTCCTTTTCCAAGATAATCCATCCACCTAACAGGTGTGGCATATCAAGAAGCTGGCAAATCCCCCTGGATAGATGACAAATTAAAAAATTATATGGTTGAGGGATGAGGCAAATAAGTCTGACAACACAGCAGACTGGCAAACATACAGTAAATGTAGAAATCACTAAACAGAAAGAAGATACTATACTATGTAACAGTTAAATTATATATAAAATGATAGTTCTGTTGAACTTTAAATTAAATCCTAGGCAAGAAAGCTAACTCGGTTCCATCCTTCATTGAGGCAGATGGCTTGTTTATAACAAAACCCTTTGATATTGCCAACTACTTTAATAACTTTTTTGTTGACAAAAATATAAATAAGGACAAACCACCCGGTACTGAAAACCTGGATGGTAAATTGCTGAGGTTGGTTGTGGAATACTTTGTGACTCCTGTTTGCCACATTTTCAATTTTAGTCTAGAAAACAGTGTGTGCCCTCAGACATGGGGGAGGCAAAGGTCATTACGCTGCCCAAGAATAGCAGAGCACCCTTTAATGGTTCAAATAGCCGACCAATCAGCCTTTTAAGTGCTTAGCAAACTTTTGGAAAAAATTGTTTGATCAAATAGTTATTTTACAGAAAACTAGTTAACAGACTTTCAGCATGCTTAATGGAAAGGGCTCAACATGCTCGGCACTGACACAAATGACTGATGATTGACTGAAAGAAATTGATAGTAAGAAGATTGTGAAAGCTATTTTTTTTTATACTTCAGTGCAGCTTTTGATATCATTGATCCTAACATATTGCTGAAAAAACTTCGGTGTTATGGATTTGCATCCTCTGCCTTATAATGGATCTAGTTACCTATCTAATAGAAAAGAGGGTGTTCGTTAATGGAAGCTTCTCTCATGCAAATTCAGTTGAGTGTGGTGTACCGCAGGGCAGCCGAGCCGGGTAGGGCCATTATTGTTGTCTGTTTTTACCATTGACCTTCCACTGACCTTGAATAAAAAGCCTGTGTGTCTATGTACGCTGATGACTCAACTGTATACATTTCAGCAGCAACCAATTACCTTCAGAAGTCACATAATTATTTTGATTGCACACAGGTGGACTTTATTTAAGTGTCACATGATCTAAGTGTATATATACACCTGTTCTGAAAGGCCCCAGAGTCTGCAACACCACTAAGCAAGGGGCACCATGAAGACCAAGGAGCTCTCTAAACAGGTCAGGGACAAAGTTGTGGAGAAGTACAGATCAGGGTTGGGTTATAAAAAAATATCTGAAACTTTGAACATCCCACGGAGCACCATTAAATCGACTGGTCTATCGACGTCACCGCACAAAGAGGCAAAAACAGACTTACACCCCCCCCTAACCCGGTCTGCTAACTGCTAAACTGCTGGGCCCTGGTCTGCTAACTGCTAGCTTGCCTGCCCGGTCTGCTAACTGCTCGCCCTTGCTAAATGCTTGTTTGCTAACCCGGTCTGCTAACTGCTAGCTTGCCCTGGTCTACTAACTGCTAGCCCATGCTAACTGCTTGCTTGCTAACCCGGCCTGCTAACTGCTAGCTTGTCCTGGTCTACTAGCTGCTAGCTTGTTTAGCTCCGGCCTACTAACTGTTAGCCTGATAACTGTCAATTGCCGTGTCCCCAGCCAGCCCAACCACTCACTGGACCCATATGTTTACATGGCTACGCCTCTCTCTAATCAATATGCCTTGTCCATTACTGTCCTGGTTAGCAATTACTGTCTTATTTCACTGTAGAGCCTCTAGCCCTGCTCAATATGCCTTAACCAACCATGTTGTTCCACCTCCTACATATGCGATGACATTAACTGGTTTAAACATCTCTAGAGACTATATCTCTCTTCATTACTCAATGCCTAGGTTTACCTCCAATGTACTCACATCCTACCTTACCTTTGTCTGTACACTATGCTTTGAATCTATGCTATCCTGCCCAGAACCCCAAACTCTGTTCTGAACATTTACATTTAAGTCGCCAGTTCGTATAGTCTTTAGCCGTACCCTTATCCTACTTCTCCTCTGTTCCTCATGTGATGTGGAGGTTAATCCAGGTCCTGCAGTGCCTAGCTCCACTCCCACCCCCCAGGTGCTCTCATTTGTTGACTTCTGTAAATGTAAAAGCCTTGGTTTCATGCATGTTACCATTAGAAGCCTACTCCCTAAGTTTGTTTTACTCTCTGCTTTAGCATACTCTGCCAACCCAGATGTCTTAGCCATGTCTGAATCCTGGCTTAGGAAAACCACCAAAAACCCTGAACTCCATTGCTAACTATAACGTTTTCCGCCAAGATAGAACTGCAAAGATGTTCTGTATTATTTCTAAGTCTGTACCCAAACAATTTGAGCTTCTACTTCTAAAAATTCACCTTTCCAGAAACACGTCTCTCACTGTTGCCGCTTGCTATAGACCTCCCTCTGCCCCCAGCTGTGCCCTCGATACTATATGTGAACTGATCGCCCCCCATCTATCTTCTGAGCTCGTGCTACTAGGTGACCTAAACTGGGACATGCTTAACACCCCAGCCATCCCACAAACTAAGCTTCATGCCCTCAATCTCACACAAATGATCAATTAACCTACGAGGTACAACCCCAAATCAGTAAACACGGGCACCCTCATAGATGTCATCTTAACTAATTCACCACTGATAAATCCACTATAATTGAGAATTTCAATAAGCATTTCTCTACGGCTGGCCATGCTTTCCACATGGCTACCCCTACACTGGTCAACTGCCCGGCACCCTCCACAGCAACCCACCAAAGCCCCCACCATTTCTCCTTTACCCAAATCAGGATAGTTGATGTTCTGAAAGAGCTGCAACATCTGGACCCCTACAAATCAGTGGGGCTAGACAATCTGGACTCTCTCCTTCTAAAAGTATCTGCTGAAATTGTTGCAACCCCTATTACTAGCCTGTTCAACCTCTCTTTCGTATCGTCTGAGATTCCCAAAGATTGGAAAGCTGCCGCGGTCATCTCCCTTTTCAAAGGGGGTGACACTCTAGACCCAAACTGCTACAGACCTATATCTATCCTACCCTGTCTTTCTAAGGTCTTCGAAAGCCAAGTTAACAGATTACTGACCATTTCGAATCCCACCATAGCTTCTCCGCTATGCAATCTGGTTTCAGAGCTGGTCATGGATGCACCTCAGCCACGCTCAAGGTTCTAAACGACATCATAACCGCCATTGATAAGCGACATTACTGTGCATCCGTATTCATCGACCTGGCCACAACATTCTTATTGGCAGACTCGACAGCCTTGGTTTCTCAAATGATTGCCTTGCCTGGTTTACCAACTACTTCTCTGATAGAGTTCAGTGTGTTAAATCGGAGGGCCTGTTGTCTGGACCTCTAACAGTCTCTATGGGTGTGCCACAGGGTTCAATTCTCGGGCCGACTCTCTTTTCTGTATACATCAATGATGTTGCTCTTGCTGCTGGTGATTCTCTGATCCACCTATACGCAGACGACACCATTCTGTATACTTCTGGCCCCTCCTTGGACACTTAACTAACCTCCAGGCGAGCTTCAATGCCATAACTCTCCTTCCGTGGCCTCCAACTGCTCTTAAACGCAAGTAAAACTAAATGCATGCTTTTCAATCGATCGCTGCCCACACCTGCTCGCCCGTCCAACATCACTACTCTGGACGACTCTGACTTAGAATACGTGGACAACTACAAACACTTGGGTGTCTGGTTAGACTGTAAACTCTCCTTCCAGACTCACATTAAGCATCTCAATCCAAAATTAAATCTAGAATCGGCTTCCTATATCGCAACAAAGCATCCTTCACTCATGCTGCCAAACATACCCTCGTAAAACTGACCATCCTACCGATCCTCGACTTCGGTGATGTCATCTATAAAATAGCCTCCAACACTCTACTCAACAAACTGGATGCAGTCTATCACAGTGCCATCCGTTTTGTCACCAAAGCCCCATACACTACGCACCATTGCGACCTGTATGCTCTAGTTGGTTGGCCCTCGCTTCATACTCGTTGCCAAACCCACTGGCTACAGGTTATCTACAAGTCTCTGCTAGGTAAAGCACCTCCTTATCTCAGCTCACTGGTCACCATAGCGCCACCCACTCGTAGCACGTGCTCCAGCAGGTATATCTCACTGGTCACCCCCAAAGCGAATTCCTCCTTTGGTCGTCTTTCCTTCCAGTTCTCTGCTGCCCATTACTGGTACGAATTGCAAAAATCTCTGTAGCTGGAGACTCACATCTCCCTCACTAGCTTTAAGCACCAGCTGTCAGAGCAGTTTACAGATCACTGCAGCTGTACATAGTCCATCTGTAAATAGCCCATTTATCTACCTACCTCATTCCCGTACTGGTATTTATTTATTTTGCTCCTTTGCACCCCAGTATCTCTACCTGCACATTAATCTTCTGCCGATCTACCATTCCAGTGTTTAACTGCTATATTGTAATTACTTCGCCACCAGGGCCTATTTATTTCCTTAACTTACCTCATTTGCACTCACTGTATAGACTTTTTGTTTTCTTTTGTTCTACTGTATTATTGACTGTGTTTTGTTTATTCCATGTGTAACTCTGTGTTGTCTGTTCATACTGCTATGCTTTATCTTGGCCAGGTCGCAGTTGCACATGAGAACTTGTTCTCAACTAGCCTACCTGGTTAAATAAAGGTGAAATAAATAAAAATGTAAAAATCCATTATTAAGGAATATGGCACCACAACAAACCTGCCAAGAGAGAGCCGCCCACCAAAACTCACAGACCAGGCACAGAGGGCATTAATCAGAGAGGCAACGAAGAGACCGAAGATAACCCTAAAGGAGCTCCACAGTGGAGATTGGAGTATCTGGTACATAGGACCACTTTAAGCCGTGCACTCCACAGAGCTAGGCTTTACGGAAGAGTGGCCAGAAAAGCCATTGCTTTAAGAAAAAAATAAGCAAACATTACATTTACATTTAAGTCATTTAGCAGACGCTCTTATCCAGAGCGACTTACAAATTGGTGCATTCACCTTATGACATCCAGTGGAACAGTCACTTTACAATAGTGCATCTAAATCTTAAAGGGGGGGGGGTGAGAGGGATTACTTATCCTATCCTAGGTATTCCTTAAAGAGGTGGGGTTTCAGGTGTCTCCGGAAGGTGGTGATTGACTCCGCTGTCCTGGCGTCGTGAGGGAGTTTGTTCCACCATTGGGGGGCCAGAGCAGCGAACAGTTTTGACTGGGCTGAGCGGGAGCTGTACTTCCTCAGTGGTAGGGAGGCGAGCAGGCCAGAGGTGGATGAACGCAGTGCCCTTGTTTGGGTGTAGGGCCTGATCAGAGCCTGGAGGTACTGAGGTGCCGTTCCCCTCACAGCTCCGTAAGCAAGCACCATGGTCTTGTAGCGGATGCGAGCTTCAACTGGAAGCCAGTGGAGAGAGCGGAGGAGCGGGGTGACGTGAGAGAACTTGGGAAGGTTGAACACCAGACGGGCTGCGGCGTTCTGGATGAGTTGAAGGGGTTTAATGGCACAGGCAGGGAGCCCAGCCAACAGCGAGTTGCAGTAATCCAGACGGGAGATGACAAGTGCCTGGATTAGGACCTGCGCCGCTTCCTGTGTGAGGCAGGGTCGTACTCTGCGGATGTTGTAGAGCATGAACCTACAGGAACGGGCCACCGCCTTGATGTTGGTTGAGAACGACAGGGTGTTGTCCAGGATCACGCCAAGGTTCTTAGCGCTCTGGGAGGAGGACACAATGGAGTTGTCAACCGTGATGGCGAGATCATGGAACGGGCAGTCCTTCCCCGGGAGGAAGAGCAGCTCCGTCTTGCCGAGGTTCAGCTTGAGGTGGTGATCCGTCATCCACACTGATATGTCTGCCAGACATGCAGAGATGCGATTCGCCACCTGGTCATCAGAAGGGGGAAAGGAGAAGATTAATTGTGTGTCGTCTGCATAGCAATGATAGGAGAGACTATGTGAGGTTATGACAGAGCCAAGTGACTTGGTGTATAGCGAGAATAGGAGAGGGCCTAGAACAGAGCCCTGGGGGACACGAGTGTTGAGAGCGCGTGGTGAGGAGACAGATTCTCGCCACGCCACCTGGTAGGAGCGACCTGTCAGGTAGGACGCAATCCAAGCGTGGGCCGCGCCGGAGATGCCCAACTCGGAGAGGGTGGAGAGGAGGATCTGATGGTTCACAGTATCGAAGGCAGCCGATAGATCTAGAAGGATGAGAGCAGAGGAGAGAGAGTTAGCTTTAGCAGTGCGGAGCGCCTCCGTGATACAGAGGAGAGCAGTCTCAGTTGAATGACTAGTCTTGAAACCTGACTGATTTGGATCAAGAAGGTCATTCAGAGAGAGATGGCGGGAGAGCTGGCCAAGGACGGCACGGCACGTTCAAGAGTTCTGGAGAGAAAAGAAAGAAGGGATACTGGTCTGTAATTGTTGACATCGGAGGGATCGAGTGTAGGTTTTTTCAGAAGGGGTGCAACTCTCGCTCTCTTGAAGACGGAAGGGACGTAGCCAGCGGTCAGGGATGAGTTGATGAGCGAGGTGAGGTAAGGGAGAAGGTCTCCGGAAATGGTCTGGAGAAGAGAGGAGGGGATAGGGTCAAGCGGGCAGGTTGTTGGGCGGCCGGCCGTCACAAGACGCAAGATTTCATCTGGAGAGAGAGGGGAGAAAGAGGTCAGAGCACAGGGTAGGGCAGTGTGAGCAGAACCAGCGGTGTCGTTTGACTTAGCAAACGAGGATCGGATGTCGTCGACCTTCTTTTCAAAATGGTTGACGAAGTCATCTGCAGAGAGGGAGGGGGGAGGATTCAGGAGGGAGGAGAAGGTGGCAAAGAGCTTCCTAGGGTTAGAGGCAGATGCTTGGAATTTAGAGTGGTAGAAAGTGGCTTTAGCAGCAGAGACAGAGGAGGAAAATGTAGAGAGGAGGGAGTGAAAGGATGCCAGGTCCGCAGGGAGGCGAGTTTTCCTCCATTTCCGCTCGGCTGCCCGGAGCCCTGTTCTGTGAGCTCGCAATGAGTCGTCGAGCCACGGAGCGGGAGGGGAGGACCGAGCCGGCCTGGAGGATAGGGGACATAGAGAGTCAAAGGATGCGGAGAGGGAGGAGAGGAGGGTTGAGGAGGCAGAGTCAGGAGATAGGTTGGAGAAGGTTTGAGCAGAGGGAAGAGATGATAGGATGGAAGAGGAGAGAGTAGCGGGGGAGAGAGAGCGAAGGTTGGGACGGCGCGATACCATCCGAGTAGGGGCAGTGTGGGAGGTGTTGGATGAGAGCGAGAGGGAAAAGGATACAAGGTAGTGGTCGGAGACTTGGAGGGGAGTTGCAATGAGGTTAGTGGAAGAACAGCATCTAGTAAAGATGAGATCGAGCGTATTGCCTGCCTTGTGAGTAGGGGGGGGAAGGTGAGAGGGTGAGGTCAAAAGAGGAGAGGAAAGAAGGAGGCAGAGAGGAATGAGTCAAAGGTAGACGTGGGGAGGTTAAAGTCGCCCAGAACTGTGAGAGGTGAGCCGTCCTCGGGAAAGGAGCTTATCAAGGCATCAAGCTCATTGATGAACTCTCCGAGGGAACCTGGAGGGCGATAAATGATAGGGATGTTAAGCTTGAAAGGGCTGGTAACTGTGACAGCATGGAATTCAAAGGAGGTGATAGACAGATGGGTAAGGGGAGAAAGAGAGAATGACCACTTGGGAGAGATGAGGATCCCGGTACCACCACCCCGCTGACCAGAAGCTCTCGGGGTGTGCGAGAACACGTGGGCGGACGAAGAGAGAGCAGTAGGAGTAGCAGTGTTGTCTGTGGTGATCCATGTTTCCGTCAGTGCCAAGAAGTCGAGGGACTGGAGGGAGGCATAGGCTGAGATGAACTCTGCCTTGTTGACCGCAGATCGGCAGTTCCAGAGGCTACCGGAGACCTGGAACTCCACGTGGGCTGTGCGCGCTGGGACCACCAGATTAGGGTGGCCGCGGCCACGCGGTGTGGAGCGTTTGTATGGTCTGTGCAGAGAGGAGAGAACAGGGATAGACAGACACATAGTTGACAGGCTACAGAAGAGGCTACGCTAATGCAAAGGAGATTGGAATGACAAGTGGACTACACGTCTCGAATGTTCAGAAGGTTAAGCTTACGTAGCAAGAATCTAATTGACTAAAATGATTAAAATGATACAGTACTGCTGAAGTAGGCTAGCTGGCAGTGGGTGCGTTGTTGACACTACACTAATCAAGTCGTTCCGTTGAGTGTAATAGTTTCTGCAGTGCTGCTATTCGGGGGCTAGCTGGCTAGCTAGCAGTGTTGTTTACGTTACGTTGCGTTAAAAGAACGACAATAGCTGGCTAGCTAACCTAGAAAATCGCTCTAGACTACACAATTATCTTTGATACAAAGACGGCTATGTAGCTAGCTATGTAGCTAGCTACGATCAAACAAATCAAACCGTTGTACTGTAATGAAATTAAATGAAAATGTGATACTACCTGTGAATGCGACCGGGTTGTGAGTCTATTCTGTAGACGTTGGCTAGCTGTTGGCTAGCTGTCGGCTAGCTGTTGGCTAGCTAGCAGAGTCTCCTACCTTAAGGACGACAAATAGCTGGATAGCTAACCTCGGTAAATTAAGATAATCACTCTAAGACTACACACTCTAAACTACACAATTATCTTGGATACGAAGACAGCAAAGACAGCTATGTAGCTAGCTAACACTACACTAATCAAGTCGTTCAGTTGAGTGTAATAGTTTCTCCAGTGCAGCTAATCAGTGGACGTTAGCTAGCTGGCTAGTGAAGACTACGTTAGGACGGCGAAATACGATAATTACGCAATTATCTTTGATACAAAGACGGCTATGTAGCTAGCTAAGAAGAAATTGCTAAGATTAGACAAATCAAACCGTTGTGCTATAATGAAATGTAATTAAAAAGTTATACTACCTGTGAACACCAAACATGTTTGGTGTTCACCAAAAGGCATGTGGGAGACTCCCCAAACATATGGAAGAAGATACTCTGGTTAGATGAGCCTAAAATGTATATTTTTAGACATCAAGGAAAACGCTATGTCTGGCACAAACCCAACACCTCTCATCACCCCAATAACACCATCATGATGTGGGGATGTTTTTCATCGGCAGAGACTGGGAAACTGGTCAGAACTGAAGGAATGATGGATGGTGCTAAATACAGGGACATTCTTGAGGGAAACCTGTTTAAGTCTTCCAGAGATTTGAGACTGGGACAGAGGTTTACCTTCCAGCAGGACAATGACCTTAAGCATACTGCTAAAGCAACACTCGAGTGGTTTAAGGGGAAACGTTCAAATGTCTTGGAATGGCCTAGTCAAAGCCCAGACCTCAATCCAATTGAGAATCTGTGGTATGACTTAAAGATTGCTATACACCAGCGGAACCAATCCAACTTGAAGGTGCCGGAGCAGTTTCGCTTTGAAGAATGGACAAAAATCCCAGTGGCTAGATGTGCCAAGCTTCTATTGACATACTCCAAGATACTTGCAGCTGTAATTGCTGCAAAAGGTGGCTCAACAAAGTACTGACTTTGGGGGGGTGAATAGTTATGCAGGCTAAAGTTGTCTTATTTGTTTGTTTAACAAAAAACTATTTTGCATCTTCAAAGTGGTACGCATTTTGTGTAAATCAAATTATACAACCCCCCCCAAAAAAACACAAAAAAATTAATTCCAGGTTGTAAAGCAACAAAATAGGAAAAATGCCAAGGAGGTGAATACTTTTACAAGCCACTGTAAACCGCATCATTACACAGGTACACCACCCCTTCTGCTGAGAACAAGAAAAGGCCTCAAATGTGCAGTTTGTCACACAACACAATGCCATAGATGTCTCGTATTATAAGAGTGCGTGCAATTGGCATGCTGACTGCAGGAACGTCCACTAGAGCTGTTGCCAGAGAACTTAATGTTAATTTATCTACAATAACCTACCTCCGTCATTTTTAGAGAATTTGGCAGTACATCCAACCATCTCAGACCACGTGTAACCATGCCAGTCCAGGATCTCAACATCCGGCTTCTTCTTGGGATCGTCTGAGACCAGCCACCTGGGCAGCTGATGAAACTGGAGTTTTTCTGTCTGTAATAAAGCCCTTTTTGTGAGGGAATAACACATTGGCTGGGCCCGGCTCCCCAGTGGGTGGCTGCTCCCCTGCCTGGTCATGTGAAATCCAATTGATTTCATTTGACCGATTTCCTTATGAACTGCAACTCAGTAAAACCATTCATTTTTGCATGTTGCATTTAGATTTTTGTTCAGTGTAGATATATGTTTGTGTCTAGGAATGTATGTCCAAATCATGGTGTTGCTGCTGTGAATTGAAACCACAGGGGTTATAAAATATAATCTAGTAACGGGTATAAATTCAATCCATAAGTATGTCACGAGTCTGTCTGTGTTTCCCCAGCTATGGAAGCACCACCTAGCCCTGGAAGTGGAGTGGGTGAAGAAGCAGGGCCTGGGCCCCGTGCTGGACTATCTACCTCAGGAGAAGGTGATCATGGCCCTCACTCTGACCCTGGTGAAGGGGGTGTGTGAGCACGCCCCCCTACTGCTCCGTAATCTGTTCAGCACAGCAGTTCAGTTCATAAACCCGGCCGTGGCCAGGTGACTTCAAAACAGACCCCAAACTCTACGGACTCCCCACTCAGGACGTACACTGAGCGGGCCATTTAGTTTAGTTCAGGGGCACATTCATTTTCTTAACAAGCTGCTCCGTAAATGTATAACTTTCGATCATTTTTGTGAAAAGGTAGTGTTTGCCGCTGGATTTGGAAACTTCAGTGCTTTATTTGACCAGTTCTGATACCGAAAGGGATGGAGAAGTCATGCATCGTCTGCTGTTCTCACTTCCACATTGTGCTTAAATGATTTCTGTAACAAGTTCTCCCCCAACAGTTTTGTAACAATACATTGCTTCCTCAAAGGGGATGAATCCCCTTTTGTTTCAAAGTCCATGTTAGTGTTTGAAGAAATGCCTTTGTATGCATAGAGAGCCATTTAAAAATAAACTTAAGAGTAATAAAAATGATTTAAGGGAGGAACATTTTATTAACTTGTTCGTGTCCAAAACCACAATGCAGTTTACATGATGTATTCTGGTCTCAAACTGCACATATAGGGAACTTGAAGTGCCAAGATGGGGATTTGACATCCATACTGTACTTTCCAGACAATTTGCATACCTATTATCTAACTGATGTACATTTGCATTCGATGGAACAAAACCATTTATGGTCATTTGTCTCTCCCACACAACTACCCCAAACCACACATGGTTGTATTTACACTTGGCTAAACAGAAGTGAGTTGTGTGCATCTTTAGTTTTGACATTGACCAAGTTAGCTGTGCGAATCCACTGACCAGTGAACAAAGTTGGAACCACTACTACTTTAACTTGGATCAAGTGTTCGCATTTCATGCTCCAGACCTGAGTGCCCAGTAAAAAAAAAAGTGGTTTTTGTACTCGACACCTGAGGCCTACAGTGTAGATTTTATTTTTAGATTCACATTGTACCCAACTAACAGGAATATATGTTTCCCTTAGTGGGAATGTTGCATATGTTGATTGTCTGTGGCAGGGCTGGCATGTGTCATTCCTACTCTTCAAGTTGTGGACAGACCTCCACCCTGACTTAAATGGAGGGAGCTGAACCCTTGAAGAAAAGGTTAGGTAACAGTGGGAAGAAGCCAGCACACACACATCTGTTAAGCTTTAAGTCTCTGCACTGTACAAGGTAGGCACGCTATGGGGTTACAGCGGAACGGCAAGGCAGTGCTGGGTGGGCAGTTTGGGCCAGCCGAGGGGACAAACGGTACCTGGCAAAACATAGGGGTCTGACAGGGTAGCTGAAGAAAGGCAGTCCCTGTGAAGTTAGACTGGCGGAGTTGGGAATGAGAGCATAAATTGATTCAAGATTAAACTAATTTCTACTTTTGATTTTATAGTCTCACAACATCAGATGAAAGATGAATAGTTGATTTCAAGTTTTATTTAAATTTTGTATCCGTGTTGAACAAATGAATATGAAATTCTGTCTTGGTGCAGTCATTCCGAACCCTCCATTCCCTGTCACAGAACATGGAACATTGACCATGGTGCCATCGTGGTTGAGCTGGCTTTAATTTCACTCACGCAAACACAATAGTTAACAAGGTTGATAGTGACCATTGACAGTTCTATACCAGATAATCTAAATGCCTATTTTCAAGGAGATAGTTGGTAATCAAACGCAACAGTTTATGCCACTGGCTGAACTGCGGTAGCCTTTATCCTCTTTTTTTACATTCAAAATCAATTTAATTGCAGTCATACTACTGCAATATGATCACAAATCGTAACTAAATGACTGAAATTAGTTAGTGAAAAATGAATTGAGTTGTGGAATCCCTCAATTTCCAAAAACTTAACAAAATAACACTTAGGTGATGTAAGTGACTGGAAAGAAGTAGATAAACATACACCATGTGGACACCCCTTCAAATTAGTGGATTTGGGCACATCCGTTGCAATGCTAAGCGTCGGCTGGAGTGGTGTAAAGCTCGCCGCCATTGGACACAAGCGATGAATCACGGTTCATCATCTGGCAGTCCCGACAGACAAATCTGGGTTTGGTTGATGGCAGGAGAACACTACCTGCCCCAATGCATAGTGCCAACTGTAAAGTTAGGTGGAAGAGGAATAATGATCTGGGGCTTTATTTCATGGTTCGGGCTAGGCCCCTTAGTTCCAGTGAAGTGAAATCTTAATGCTACAGCATACAATGACATTCTGTGTTTCCAACTTTGTGGCAACAGTTTCAGGAAGGCCCTTTCCTGTCTCAGCATGACAATGCCCCCGTGCAAAGCAAGGTCCAAACAGAAATGGTTTGTCGAGATCAGTGTGGAAAAACTTGTCTGGCTTGCACAGAGCCCTGAACTCAATCCCATCGAACACCTTTGTGATTTATTGGAACGCTGATTGTGAGCCAGGCCTAATTGCCTAACAGCAGTGTCTGACCTCACAAATGCTCTTGTGACTGAATGGAAGCATATCCTTGCAGCAATGTTCCAACATCTAGTGGAAAGTCTTCCCAGAAGAGTAGAGGCTGTTGTAGCAGCAAAGAGGGGACCAACTCCATATTAATGCCCTTGCTTTTGGAATGAGATGTTCGACAAGCATACTTGTCCACATACTTTTGGTTTTGTGTATCTACTTTCCATTTAAGTGCGATATTATTCATCCCTATCAAGTGCGATATTATTCATCCCCATCAAGTGCGATATTATTCATCCCCATCAAGTGCGATATTATTCATCCCCATCAAGTGCGATATTATTCATCCCCATCAAGTGCGATATTATTCATCCCCATCAAGTGCGATATTATTCATCCCTATCAAGTGCCATATTATTCATCCCTATCAAGTGCCATATTATTCATCCCTATCAAGTGCCATATTATTCATCCCTATCAAGTGCCATATTATTCATCCCTATCAAGTGCCTATCAAGTGCTTTTATAGATACACAGTAGTGTCTCCAGTACAGTGAATTCTAAAAACAAAAAGTCTAATCATGATTAGTTAATTGCCATAAAAAAAAAAAACATGCTCATCTAATCCTTGAAGACAGGTTTGCTTTTCAGAGGACATAATGTAATCAGAACTTACATTTTTGTATGTGAAAATATTGGAATAGCTTCCCTTGCAATAGAACAGGGAATTCTGACTTCTGCGCTACACCCACTAGGCTGAGGACAAAGAGGTACACCGAGCTCCAGCCGAGAGTGTAACATACAAACAGGGTGTGTCTGTGACGTGCATCCGCATGGCATCGAACAACCAAGCACCCAGAAAACAGAAACCACTAGAAAATTATACAAATGTCCTTTCCAGTTTGAGACGTGATGGGTTGGAGGCAGCAACTGAAGAAAAACATATCAAATTGCCAGATGAGCAGAGAGGAGAATGGGGGGAAAACAAAAATGGAGAGAAGGAAAATAAGTAATTGTTCACATGGTGGGTCCACCTGGTAGTGGCAGGCCCAGCAGCCCAGATTAGCAGCAGGGACAAGGGAGGAGGTGAGGTCTGCAACCCGGTTCAGGAGTACTGCTAGCAGCAGGGACCAGGGAGTAAGTGAGGTCTGCAACCCGGTTCAGGAGCACTACTAGGCTACTTCTTCCGGTGGGTCATGATTCCCCAGGTCACCACAGCAGCTAGGGCCACCAGAGCAGCTCCACCATACAGCAGCACTGGGATCTCTGACTTGGGTTCTGGTTCCGTCTGCACCGGGGGCTCCTCAGCTAGGGCCACAGGAGCTGGGAGTGCCTCCAGGAGGGGCGCTGCAGCCGGCTCCAGCACAGTCTCTGACTGAGATTCAGGCTGGGGCTCCTCTGGCTCTGGCGGTGCTGCGACTGGCTCTGGAACAGGCTCTGGTTCTAGAACTGGCTTTGCTGATGGGGGAGTAGAGGGTGCCTTGGCGGGGGTTGGTGGTGCTGCCTCCACAACAGGGGCAGGCTCAATCATAGGGTCTGGAGCAGAGGGCTCAGGCTCTGACACGGGGACAGACGAATGCAGCTCTGACAGAACCGCCGACAGGGGAGCAGGCGTCTCTATGATGACCGGCTCCTCCAGATATCCCACCACCGGCTCTGGGGCTGCTGGGACAGGAAGCAGGGTGTCATCCCTAAACTCCGCCCTCAGCTCAGCCAGCTCGCTCTCCGTCCCCAGCACACTCAGCATGCTCTCCTGCAACTCGGCCCCGCCCTCACCCTCCTCCGCGTCCTCTCGCTCCACGTGCACAATGTCAGAGTTGGAGGAGTTGTTCTCACTGCGCTCCTCAGCCAGGGTGCCCTCATTGCTGTCTAGACTCTTGACATCTTCGGGGTGGTCCATCATGCTCACCTGTGCCCAGGAATCGTTGCCTGCCAGAGACACGGGTAAGCTCTCTGTCTGCCAGCTGCCCGGCCCACTGCTGTCTCCAGTGCCCAGCAGCGACGCGGGGGGACTGAGCTGGCCAGGAAGCTGTTCTCCAGACAGGATGTAGATGTCGTTGCTGTCCTCGGCTATGATCACGCCCTGCTCCTCCTCTTCCTCCAGGCTAAACACTGTACCCTAAAGAGAGGAGAGAGGTCAGTGTGGAACCAAACAATTACAAGTTAGTGCTTTATTAAAAGTGAAAATGGCTAATGGGTTATAATAAGCATATTACATTTCAATTAGTAAAACACTTATGCCAGTGGCACAACATAGCCCACTATTTAAAAAATAAAGTGTCAATCAAAATTCTACAATTTATTGTAAATTTCCAAGCAACATTACAAAAATGTGTGACGCACATCTGAGAAACATCCGTCACCACCTGAAACCCCAACATCAGCTCATCGGAGGCTACAGTACAGTTCTCGAAGCTACAGTAGCCAAACTGCATTATCGTAATTACCAAAGACCTGCTGTGTTGGACTTCCTGCTGATCATTCTCAGGAAGACAGAGGATATCACAACACTTCTTGTATATTTCTGTGGTTTCTTGTCAACTGCTTTGTGAAGCGGTAGAGTGTTACCCTCCCCTTGATGAATACAACTTCCATAAATAAAATACACACCCATGACAAGTTACATACATCAAACACACACCACTGACAAAGGACCATAGCCCATGGAAGTGATCGACTAGTGTAAAACCTCAAGAGCAGCTGCATCTATTTTTCACTGTGGCATAAATAATTCAGACAGTGGTGAAACCGACTTCTAAAAAGGTCTCAGAGGTGCAGGTCTGTAGCGGTTCTTGGGTGACTGACTATAGGGCAATGGGAACAAGCTTGAAGACAATCAAACCAAGCTTGTGTGTAGATATATATATATATTTTAAAAAAGAAACCCTTGGACCGCTGATGCCATGTATGGTTCAGTTAGTACTCCCTTTAAATAAATAACCAGTCAAAAGTTGACACTCAGGCAAGGGTTTCTTTATTTTTCCTATTTTCTACATTATAGAATGAAAGTGAAGACATCAAAACTATTAAGTAACACATATGGAATCATGTAGCAAGCAAAAGTGTTAAACAAATCAAAATATTTTATATTTGAGATTCTTCAAAGTAGCCACCCTTTGCCTTGATGACAGCTTTGCACACGCTTTGCATTCTCTCAACCAACTTCATGAGGTAGTCACCTGGAATGCATTTCAATTAACAGTAGTGCCTTGTTAAACATTTGTTTGTGGAATTTCTTTCCTCAATGAGTTTGAGCTAAATCTGATATGTTGTGACAAGGTAGGGTGAGGGGTATACAGAAGATGGTCTTTTACCAAATAAGGCTAAGTCCATATTATGGCAAGAACAGCTCAAATAAGCAAGGAGAAATGACAGTCCATCATTACTTTAAGACACGAAGGTCAGTCAATCCGGAACATGTCAAGAAATTTGAATGTTTCTTCAAGTGCAGTCGCAAAAACCATCAAGCACTATGAAACTGGCTCTCATGAAGACTGCCACAGGAAAGGAAGACCTAGAGTTACCTCTGCTGCAGAGGATAAGGTATTTAACAGACACGTCACGAGACTGTGTGAATCAGGCCTTCATGATTGAATTGCAGCAAAGAAACCACTACTAAAGGACACCAATAAGCAGAAGAGACTTGCTTGGGCCAACAACATGAAAAAAATGGACATTAGAATGGTGGAAATCTGTCCTTTGGTCTGATGAGCATTCTGCAGCAATACACCATCACATCTGGTTTGTGCTTAGTGGGACTATCATTTGTTTTCAACAGGACAATAACGCAACACACCTCCAGGCTGTGTAAGGGATATTTGACCAAGAAGGAGAGTGATTGAGTGCTGCATCAGATGACCTGGCCGCCACAATCACCTGACCTCAACCCAATTGAGATGGTTTGGGATGAGTTGGACAGCAGAGTGAAGGAAAAGCAGCCAACAAGTGCTCAGCATGTGGGAACTCCTTCAAGACTGTTGGAAAAGCATTCCAGGTGAAGCTGGTTGAGAGAATGCCAAGTGTGCAAAGCTGTTATCAAGGCAAAGGATGGCTACTTTGAAGAATCTCAAATCTAAAATATTTTGATCTGTTTAACACTTGTTTACTACATTATTCCATGTGTTATTTCATAGTTTTGATGTCTTCACTGTTATTCTACAATAGAATATAGTAAAAATAAAGAAAAATCCTGGAATGAGTAAGTGTCCCCAAACTTTGACAACTACTGTATATATTCTTATGTTCAGTTCACATAATTTGTAAGTATGCATTAAGGTGACTAATAGAATATACCTTCTAAAAACTCATGTTGATGTTAAATTTCTATAGCTTCTGAAATATATTTTACAATGCAGGAGTAGCAAAATGGCTGTGCGGTCACTTCAATACAGCACCCCCTGTCAGTCATCCAAGGTTTATACACATTGATGTGACAAGTATGTGTTTGTATGCACAACAACTATGGTTCATGCCACCTAGTGGTATGGATGAGAACTAACAGGGTCAAAAGCCTGACATTATGTAATCCGACACTCATATGGCTGTTGAGTGAATCTGGATATTAAAAAAGGTGTCATGGCTGTCCTGTGAGGATCAGAATGCATCAGATCAGACGGGTTTGGGGGCTGCTGGACCCGGTCGTGTAGAGACAGGCACTCCCCCTTGCTCTTTAGTATCAACCAAACGCAGGCCTGGGAACTTCCAGCCCTCGGGGGCCTGATTGGTGTCACACTTTTGTCCCAGCTAACAAACCTAAAAAAATCATGATCTTCAGTTAAAAATGCAATTAGTTTAAATCAGGTGAGTTTGCTAGGGATGGGGGGAAAGTGCGACACCAATCAGGCCCCTGAGGACTGGAATTGCCCAGGCCTGAAGCAAAGGAATGACATTGTTCACAGACACTTTTGTCCGCCCAAAAAGTGAATAATAGAACAATATTTCTAACGTAACGATGTGGGAAATGGTCAGTGGGGAGATGTAGAAAACAAATGTCATTTTGTTTTTCATTTTGTGATGTTATTAAACTGTGTGGACCAAATACTGTAGCTTGGAAAGGATACCCCCTTTATCTGTCAAGTTCTCATCCAATATGTTGTGAATACAAAAGTAAAAGTGATAGACGTGTGATTTTAGTTTTCTAATGAGATAGTTTTTGATATCCTTTGCACATTAAGTAGCCACGCCCAAGTGAGGTCAGAGAGCTTGTCAGATATCCTTTGCACATTAAGTAGCCACGCCCAAGTGAGGTCAGAGAGCTTGTCAGCATGACAGAACGCCCCTTTTGACCAAGAGTGTATAAAGGCTTGGAAGAGGAATCAACCTTTAGACCAGGAAATGTGAGGCGAGAACGATATGTTTTAAATGGTTGAAACTCTGAACCTCAACACGAGGTGAAGAAATTAACTCACCTTCTTTTAGACCAGAGAGACGAAGAGCTGCAGCTCATGTCCATCGTGGTCCGAATCCTGAAATACCAACACGAGGAAGAGGCGAGAAGCTCACTTCAGACCATCACTGGTACAGCTGATTAGCAGTCTTAAATCGAGAAAAGCGAATCTAAGTGAGACTATCCTACTACGCTCATCACCGAATGGGAACCGTTGACAAGGCTGGTTATCTTCCAGAGTGAACAACATTAGACGGGAAAGGGGAGACCCCTTTTGGACAATTAAAGCCATACAGCTGGAAGGCCAACAACTTTCCAAGAAGGCTTGGTTCCGACCAAGATAAACGACGAATGAAGGCATTTCACACAAATACATTTTTGCAGATACAAGGTTACGATCGTTCAGAATGAGTATTTGATAAGAGGTAATGATTAATAAGATGACTGTTTATTGATTAAATACATAAAATACCTTAGCATTTAATTCAGGAGATGGTAACTCTAAACAACTTATTCAGTGATGCCCCAAATCCTAATGAGTGAATTGTTACTTGATTAATACATTTTAAAATGTTTTTTTTATTTTTATCAATTGGGTAACAATTTAACATAGTGGATTAAATAAATAAATCACCAGATTAATGTAGGTAAAGTCACGACAAAGGGTATGAATGCCTACTACTCCACTAACAGGGATGTCTACTCCAACTGCAACAAAATAAAACACCAAGACTCCTGCAGACTAAAAACATCCCTGAACGGTGTCTGTCTCAGTGCCCCTATTCCCATCTCCCCTTTAAACAAAATTATGCTCCCTCATTCCTACAGCCTCATAGGATCCCATATAGGAGAACTTGAGGTTAGGGAACTACACAACAGTACACCAGACTGCAAACTTCTACTTTAAAACACTTTCTGTAAGAGTTTCCTAGTATTAATCTATGAGTTCCCCCTAGCGTCTCTCCAAGCCTCCCATCCTTTAATCCCAGTCATATCTGCCCTCCGATCTGAGCAAGCAGATGCAAAGAGATTAATATTTAAAATCTGTAATCTACCAGGGTTTACTTGGATCCCCATTCACATGTAATCCACGCTCAGATCTAGAGCTCAGGGCAGAACAGTTGGATCTTCCATAGCTGCAGCTAGCACAGCAGAAGTGGCTAGGATCGGGTTGGGCTGGGTTAGGGTGGCTGGCTGAATCACATGTCAGATGGTGTGAAAATGGCTGCCTCAGGGATCAGACTGAACTCCTTCAGTAGGGGCAGCTGGTAGCCCTGGACCTGACAGCACTTGCTGCCACAGCCTAAATCGCATCTCCCCCATGAAAATAAAAAAAGGTTAAACTTTTACGGTTCATTCAGGTAGGCTACATAACTGCTCTGGTTGACTCCTCTTCCATTCAAACAGGCTTGCAAATGACTACTTATTTGCATCGGATTCACAGCCCATTTTCCTAACTAATGGGGCCCCTACTGTATCCATGTAAAATACAGTTGTTTACCCTATGGGCCTACGGCGTCACTAAAGGTTGTTGTCCTTACAAGGACGTTCTCTCAGAGGCCAGGCAGGGGATTAAAACTAACGCCAGCCCTTTGTAGCATTTACTCTGGCTGGCTATAAGCTGATTTGCGTGTTGGACAGTGGTTTAAATACATTTTCTAAAAACCCTCCTCTCTGGGTAGAGGTTGCAGTGGTTTGATAAAGCAGCCATGTTGTGTGAGAACCAAGGGGAAAGGTCTCGATCTGTTGGGAGTAACATCCGTTGGTTTTATACGCGAGTCAAGTCAATATGCATTTTAGGTTATAAATCAGTAGTAGACACTCACTGGAGTTACTGAAGCCATACAACTCTTTTCATTCTATATCTATTTTCTCAAAATAACATATGGTAAAGCACTAATAAAAGCCATCTCCAGCATCAGGCTAAGTAGATCACCTTCAGAAGCTAGCAGCTAAAACACCTTGAAATGTTGTCATAAGACTAAGTGCATGACCAAAAGTGAACAGTGATTTCTGCAACTCACAAGAACAGAGAATCAGCAGATAACACTGAAATAGATATTTCTAGTCTAAATATTTAGGCTACTTCATATAAAAATACAAAAACACTAAACCTGAGACACCAAAAACTGTCCAAACCTGTAGTTCTCACCTTCACTCCCTGTGTGAAAACCGAAAACACCAATTTATCCTGTAGAGACCAGATCTTCCCAATAACCTGCACCAGTCACGTTGAAACTAAGACCGTAGCTGTAGAGCTTTGAGGTGTTGTGATCTGTTGTCAGGCGTGTTATACAGCTCCTCACCCTCACCGCAGGACAAACACACCAACAGACACACCCACATTCCTCTGAGGGGAAGGCAGGCCTCCCCTCACAGGAAAAGGGTGGAAAAGGTAGAACAGCTATTTAGCAACCCTTCGCTCTAGGTAGTTCCCATTATGCACTCAATGCTGTGTTAAAACCCCTGAACAAACCAAGAGGTAAGTGATACCACCACACCCACTGTTAAACCCACTGGGCTCCCAAGTGGCGTAGCGGTCTAAGACACTGCATCTCAGTGCTAGAGGAGTCACTACAGACCCTGGTTCGATAAATACCTCTAACAGTGTCAGGTAGAGATGAGATCCTTCAGAAAGGGAATCATGCATTTCTTGGACCAAACTCGTACACAAGTGTAAAACACACATCTCCTCGTCTCCCTGCAGAGTCTCAGTCACATGTGACTTGCCGCCACCCAACATTGTCTGTAGAGGTCAACATGACACAGCTCTTTGCCAATACTAGAACTGGGAACTCAAGTCATGTCACAGGCTGGCTGACTTTGCTTCATTTGTCTTTTTAGCGCCATAAAATAGTGAAAGAGTCATTGTTTTTTTGTCCTCTTATCCAAAGTTAACGCTTTGCATAAATGTATGCACTGGCCTGTACAGATTTTCCAATATGCCCATGGACACTGGACTGGGTGTTCTGCAGATAACCTAATAATGTAAAGTCTGCTTATGAAACATTAACAGAGACGTTCCTGGTAGTCAAACACTGAAGGGTTCACACTGACATCAGGCTCCATGCTGAGCCAGCCAGCCCAGAGCTGCCTGAGGGATTGAGCCAGTTAATGACATTACTATTCATCACCTCTCCATTACCAAATGAAAAAGTCCTTCCTGACAAGAGAAAGACATTTACAGAAATCTGATGCATTTAGATTGCCACTTTGAAAGTCTGTACGTAGAACACGGACTGTAGTAGTGTTACAGTTCTAATGTTCGTCTAACCTTCCTCAGTCTACTCAGTAGTTTCTGAAAAACAGAAGCTGACCTATGAAAAAGAACACCTGCACTTTCCATGACCTATACTGACCAGGTAAATGCGATCATCTTGAACACACACATCACTTCCTGTTGAACGAGGGAGAGCTCGGTTTGTTGTTTTGGAAAGTTGAGTCTATTTAAAAAGTTTAGTTAATAGCCAACTACCTTTTGAATTTGGATCCCGCGACGCGGTTGGTATCAGTTGCTGGGATCGCTACCATCTATCCAGTGATCGTGCCGACCAAAGCCGGGTCTGAGGAGCTGTTTGGCGTAGCAGCTAGCATAGCTGCGTTTTCTTGAGGGCTTGAATGCAGCCTGCGACGCAGTTAGGCATTGTAGCTGGGACAGTGGATTGTCAAGAGTTTGAGGCTGGCTGTCTAGATCCCTGCCATTTGTTGTTTCCAATTGTCCAGTGACCTGCCCTGTCTGTAACTATGAGGAGTAACAGCGTAACGTACGTTGTTGCTACCATGACAATGACCAAAGCAGGCGGGAGTAGCGGTGAGGACAGTGGTGTCTCACAGGTGAAGGATCTTTTTAAAAACAAAAATAGTTCTACAGGCAGTTGTTACAACAAGAAAATAGCTTCAACTGTCGCATCCAAATACTAGTGGAGTCAGCTAATAAACCTGAAATCAGATTATCATCGAGGGACAATCAAGCCGGAACAACATGGTTGTGGACGTAATTGCAAACACACCAACTAATTAATGGGCTTTGTTTGATATTTTCCATATTATGTCTGTCTATCTCTGATAAGCTACACAGGAAACGGCTGAAAATAGCCCATATTAATATACGTCGGCTAAGAAATAAGGTTCATGAAATCAATGACTTTGTAACATCAGATAACATTCATATTTGGCATGATAATTAATTTGATGATCCAGCAGAAGCAATGCAACAGCTATAGAAGAGACAGGAATGCTTAAGGGGGAGGTGTTGATGAATATACAGTACCAGTCAAAAGTTTGGACACACCTACTCATTCAAGGGTTTCTCAATTTTTTACTATTTTATACATTGAAGAATAACATAATACAAACTATGAAACAACATATGGAATCCTGTAGTAATCAAAAAATAATAAATTTTATATTAGAGATTATTCAAGGTAGCCACCCTTTGCCTTGACAGCTTTGCACATGCTTGGCATTCTCTCAACCAGCTTCATGAGGTAGTCACCTGGAATGCATTTCAGTTAACAGGTGTGCATTGTTAACTTCATTTGTGGAATTTCTTTCTTAATGCATTTGAGCCAATCAGTCGTGTTGTGACAAGGTAGGGGTGGTATACAGAGAGAGCCCTATTTGGTAAAAGACAAAGTCCATATTATGGCAAGAACAGCTCAAATAAGCAAAGAGAAATGACAGTCCAGAAAAAGTAAAGAACTATGAATGTTTCTTTAAGTGCAGTTGCAAAAACCATCAAGTGCTGTAATGAAACTGGCTCTCATGAGGCCCACAACAGGAAAGGAAGACCCAGAGTTACTTCTGCTGCAGAGGATAAGTTCATTAGAGTTACCAGCTCCAGAAATTGCAGCACAAATAAATGTGTCAGAGTTCAAGTAACAGACACATCTCAACATCAACTGTTCAGAGGAGACTGCGTGAAATCAGCCCTTCATGGTCAAACTGCTGCAAAGAAACCACTATTAGAGGACACCAATAAGAACAAGTGACTTGCTTGGGCCGAGAAACACGAGCAATGGATATTAGACCGGTAGAAATCTGTCTTTTGGTCTCGAGTCAAATTTGAGTTTGTGTTCCAACCGCCATGTCTTTGAGACGCAAAGTAGGTGAACGGATGATCTCCAAATCTGAAGTTCCCACCATGAAGCATGGGTGTGGTGGTGTGATTGTGCTTTGCTGGTGACACTGTCAGTGATTTATTTAGAATTCAAGGCACTCTTAACCAGCATGGCAACCACATCCTTCTGCAGTGATAGTCCCACAAAACATAAACCAGATGGAATGGCCTATCATTTGTTTATCAACAGGACAATGACCCAACACACCTCCAGGCTGTGTACGGGCTATTTGACCAAGAAGGATAGTGATGTTGTGCTGCATCAGATGACCTGGCCTCCACAATCACCCGACCTATACCCAATTGAGATGGTTTGGGATGAGTCAGACTGCAGAGTGAAGGAAAAGCAGCCAACAAGTGCTCAGCATGTGGGACCTCCTTCAAGACTGTTGGAAAAGCATTCCTCGTGAAGTTGGTTGAGAGAATGCCAAAAGTGTGCAAAGCTGTCATCAAGGCAAAGTGTGGCTACTTTGAAGAATCTCATGTATTTTGATTGATTTAACTCTTTTTGATTACTGCAGGATTCCATACGTAGTAGCAAGTAGCAGGTAGCCTAGTGGTTAGAGCATTGGGCTAGTAACCGAAAGTTTCTGGATTTAATCCTCGAGCAGACAAGGTAAAAATCTTTCATTCTGCCCCTGAACAAGGCAGTTAGCACACTGTTCCCTGGTAGGCTGTCATTGTAAATAAGAATTTGTTGTTCTTAACTTTCCTAGTTAGATAAAGGTTACATTTAGAAAATATCTATATTTTTAAAAAACACTTGACATAATATCTCCTTTAAGCATTACAGGGATAGTGCAAACAGTCCGTATCTAAATAATGTGTGAAATTCTTGATAGTGTATGTGATGTCTACTTTCTTGGGGACCTGAATATTGACTTTTTTTTTTTAAATCAAGCTGTCCCCTCAAGGAAGCTTCACTGTAACCCTATCGACATCGATGGGACTGCTGTAGAGGTGGAAAGCTTCAAGTTCCTCGGTGTACACATCACTGACGATCTGAAATGGTCCACCCACACAGACAGTGTGGTGAAGAAGGCACAACAGGAGGCTGAAGAAATTTGGCTTGGCCTCTAAGACCTTCAGAAACTTTTACAGATGCACAATTGTGGGTATCCTGTCGGGCTGTACAACCGCCAGGAACAGCAACTGCACCACGTGCAAGGCACTCCAGAGGGCGGTACGGTCTGCTCACATTTGTACTAATACTGTAACTTTGTTGTTAAGCTGTATCCATACCCATTGGATGCAGTGATCACAATATAGTGGCTATATCCAGGAAATTCAAAGTTCCAAAATAAGAATAAATATAAAACATTTTGCTGTGACTTATGTGGATGATAAAAAATATTTGTTGGTCTGATGTGATTAATGTGCATCCAGATGCTGTACTGATGAATTTATGAAATTGCTTCTTCCAATTATTGATAAACATGCACATGTTAAGAAACTGACTGTTAAGGCTCCATGTTTTGATGAAGAATTGAAAAACTATTGTTGAAAGATGGTGCAAAAGGAGTGGCTAATAAGACTGGCTGCAAATTGAGAAATGTGACTAAACTCAAAAAAAATGAACTGTATTATGAAGCTGAGAAATTATTTTTATTTTTTTAAATGAGAAAAAATGTATTTTAAAGTATTGAAGTTATGGGCAGAAAGACTAATTTAACTCCATCTTTCATCAAATCAGATGGCTTATTGATCCCAAAACTGTTGCCAATTATTTTAATGATTCCTTCATTGGCAAAGTGGGCAAACTTAGGCAGGAAATGCAGACAATGAACAGTGAGCCATCATACTCATGCATTAAAAAAAACAAAGAAAAGCATTTTAAGTTTACATTTTGTAAAGTTAGTGTGGGAGAGGTGGAAACATCATTGTTATCGATCAATAATGATAAACCTACTGGCATTAACAACTTAGATGGAAAACTACTGAGGATGGTAGCTGACTTTTGCCACTCCCATATGTCATATCTTTAATCTGAGCCTAGAGGAAAGTCTTTGTCCACAGGCCTGACACCAAAGTCATTCCGCTACCCAAGAGTTGTAATGCGGCCTTTACTGGTTCTAACAGCAGACCTATCAGCTTGTTCCCAGCTCTTTGCAAACTGTTGGGGGGAAAAAAAGGTGTTTGACCAAATTCAATGCTATTTCTCTGTAAACAAATTGACAGACCTTCAGCATGCTTATAGAGAAGGACACTATGTACTGCACCGACACAAATGACTGCTGATTGGTTGAAAGAAATTGATAAGAAGAATGTGGAAGCTGTACTGTTACATTTCAGTGCAGCCTTCGATATTATTGACGATAACCGGTTGTTGAAAAAACATGCGTTATGGCTTTTCAACTTCTGCCATATCGTGGATTCAGAGCTATCATTAATGGAAGCTTCTCTAATGTCAAACATGTAAAGTGTGGTGTACCGCAGGGAAGCTCTCTAGGCACTCTTTTCTATTTTTACCAATGACCTGCCACTGGAATTAAACAAAGCATCTGTGTCTATATATGTTGATGATTCAACCATATAAGCCTCAGCAAATGAAGTCCCTGAAACCCTTAAAGAATTGCAGTCAGTTTTGGAATGGATGGCCAGTAATAAACTGGTCCTGAACATCTCTAAATCTAAGTGCATTGTATTTGGTACAAATCATTCCCTAAGTTCTAGACCTCAGCTGAATCTGGTTGTTGAACAAGTTGAGACTAAATTACTTGGTGTTACCTTAGATTGTAAACTGTCATGGTCAAAACATATAGATTATATGGTTGTAAAGATGGGGAGAGGTCTGTCCGAAATAAAGATATGCTCTGCTTTTTTGACACCACACAAGTCCTGAAGGCTCTAGTTTTAACCCATCTTGATTATTGTCCAGTCATATGGTCAAGTGCTGCAGAGAAATACTTAGCTAAGCTGCAGCTGGCCCAGAAAAGAGCGGCACATTTGCTATTCATTGTAATCAGAGGGCTAATATAAATACTCTGTATGTCTGTCTCTCTTGGCTAAGAGTTGAGGAAAGACCGACTGGCACTTCCTGTTTTTATAAGAAACATTGTGTTGGAAATTCCAAAATCCAGGTCGTTGTTGCAAATGAGAACTTGTTCTCAACTAGCCTACCTGGTTAAATAAAGGTGAAATAAATCAAATAAAAAATAAAGCAACACCAATGCACAAGACCTCTCCCCATGTGATATACTTGTGTGTGTGTACTGACAAGTATGTGTAACAGATATGCACACACTACAATGTTAATGTTTTAAAATGTATGTAAAATTGTAAAAGTCTTGTCTAATATATTTTTTGTTAAGCGTCGGATCACAGTAAGACTAGCCGTCGCCATAAATCAAATTGCCATAATAGTGAGTCTGGCTGAAACAGAGGGTCCCCATCCAAACATTACCTCTCAATTGGTGCCGTGTGATGAGGTGCAGACTGGGCTTGACAAGAGTGCCTCACTGCCTGGAGTGACAATGGCCCACAGTAACACAACGACCATTCACTAATCAATGGATTAACCAATATGGTCACAGAGAGAAGTGCAGGCTCCATGAGGACCAAACCCAGTGGTGAGACAGTTGTCAGTGATATAAGATCTCCCAGTCAGGATTCCCCCATTTCCTCCCTCATCCAATTCATCCACTACTGCTGAAGAGCAACAATGCAATTCTAACCTAAACGAATAAGACCGTTTAAATGCAGTTTTCATTCAAATGTATAAAAAGGATCCAGATAGCGGGACTGTGCTTGGCCCCGAAGCATCTTACAGAGGTACTTCCGACCAGGCATCCAAAAGGTGTTCCGCACCAAAGGTAGTGTTACTCTGTCAGTGTATGTGACGCAGGTTGCATCAGACAGCAGCGGTAGACACTGACCTGGGTTCAGCCATTAGCAGCGACACCACAGAAGACTGACGCAGGGATGATATTGTAACAGTCTCTTTCCTCCACTGGGGGATCTGATCTGGGTTTAGTTTTTAGCAGGGGAAAGAGGTGGCACTGCTCTGGGAGGCTATAAGTAGGCCAGTCTGGCCTCCGGTGATTTTTCAGAGGATTTATGAGGTTTATTTCAGGGCTTCCTCTGCTCTGCCGCACAGCCAGTCACTGTAGGACGAAGAGATGCACGCAGCATTCCAACACAACAGAAGAAAAACGACTCTTACATAACATGGCGGAGGGCTGTGCAGCCTGACGTGTCCCGACTAAGACCAGAATGCTCTCAGCACCCCCACCCCCCAAATAGGGTTGCAAAATTACTTTCCTTAAATTCCCCAGTTTTTCAAAAATCCTGGTTGGCGTATTCCAGATTATTTCATCCCGATTCCGGGAAACTCCAAGCGGGATTTCTAGAAAAACAGGACATTTGGGGAAAGTTACCGGAATTTTGCAACCCTACCCCCAAATATGATTTGTGCCTGTGTTTCTATGAAAATTCTTACCAACATCAAACAGTAAAATGTGAAACTATATGGGCTTTAGCCTGACTCAGTTGCCCAGTTTGAGCATATTTGGCAAGCAACTTTACAATTGTGTGCTGTAACTAAGGTGTCAAGCACTATTTGGGTGAGCAACATAACAAAACTAGTCATACTAGTCACATGAGCAGTTTGAGGTACACACACCAAAATAAAAATACAACTTTAATATTACTGCATTCAGTGTCTGACCATTTTAGCCCCCGACAACCTTTTTTTGTCTTGTCACTTCCTAGCGACAATTATATTAAACCGACGACAAGGTATGTAATACAACATGGCTGAAGTGCCCCGTCAGAACACACACAGCAGTTTTCATTGTGCCCTGAAGGACAGCAGTTAGTGTAGTCTGAAGAACAGGACTGTGTCAGACAGAAGAGAACAAGAGACTGGGAGAGAGAGGGTAGTGTGGGGTGGGGGGGTTCTCAAGGGCAAAGTTCAAATACGGACCTTTCCACCAGCCAAGTTTAATACAGAAACACCCCCCCCACTCTTTGACCAGCTACATAGGGTATTAAGCTCTCACGCAGTTACAGCATATCCCAGACTCAAACCCGTCATAGGGAACAGCTTCAAATGCAGGCATACCATGCTAGTTCATTTTGTGCTGTCTTTATTCAAAATGTCTCCCTAGTGTATTGCATTTCCCTTTACTCAATCTTCCCCTCCCCCTCACATGGCTGGGTCAGATTTATGAGATGCTGGTGTTGTTGTTGCCCAATGAAGTGAACACAACATAATCCTTTTTGTTTCCTCATGTAATTAAACAGAAGGCATGGTCAAGGTCAGAGACACCAATCACAGCAGGAGGGGCAACTGTCACAAGGAGGGCATGACGTACCTGTCCTCTATATCAAATCTAGTGATAACTTCGACCAATCAATCGCTCAATAAGACTCAAGAGGCAGTTTGAGTTAGATTATTTCCTCCGAGTTATAAAAAGGTGCAAGATATGATGATTTTCCCTCCATCTTCGGACACTTTCTGTTCCAAGTACTCCGTCAGAGGACCGTGGATGGTTCTCGTGTTCTAGGCACTGTGCTCAAAATGTCAACTCAGATGTCCACACACCCTTCACGGTCAAGCGAGCTGAAACCAGATCCAGAAACGGGAGCCCTTCTCTGCGGTCCAGAGTTCATCAATCCTCTGGACCACCTCTTACTATGATTAAGTGTTCTATACAAGCATGTACCACCAAAAACCACAAGATAAATGTCCTACCTGAAAGTGACTCTGCTCACACAGCAACTACACAAAGGACTGCTTCCCTGAGCACGGCAGAAGCGCAGACAGGGTTCAAAAGAGAGGACCCAGCTGTCGAGAAGTGGACCCACACACCGCTGTCAGAGTAATGAAGCTTTATCTGCGCTGCACAGGAGATCTCACTGGTGTGTCATACAAACCCCCACCCATCCCTCTTTTTCACTCACCCTCTCCCTTGCTGCTGTCCCAGCCTATGGTCTATCCCTAACGTAACATTTTAATCATTTAGCAGATGCTCTTATCTAGAGCAACTTACAGGAGCAATTAGGATTGTGTGCCTTGCTCGAGGGGATTCGAACCAGCGACCTTTTCGGTTACTGGCCCAATGCTCTTAACCGCTAGGCAGACTGAACCCATATGGAAACAAGAGATAATGGCTACCCTAGCAGTTTATCATCATCAGGTCATGTGACCTTGCCACGGTGCCCTCATTCATGGTGGTAGAACGAAGCCATCTGTGGCGCAGTAGTGCTCTACTATAAGACAAGCTCAGGCCTCCACAATATATAAACAGAAAATGTCTGTAGAACATACCCCCCCACTTCTGCTTCCTGATATTATGTTCAAATGATTGCAATGAGGATGTTTTCAATTGCTTTCTTAAAGGAGATCGGTTCTACCAACCTTAGGTATTTGTATTGTTTACGATAGGACATCAAGAAATAAAAAGGGGGGGGGGGGTGTAGAAATGGTAGTCGGGTCGAAAACTGAGTGACCAAGATGGGGCTCGAACCCTTGTTGACATGGGGGCATGCGTGGTTCAGAGTTGAGATCGTTACTACCGTGCCAGACTATAGCCATTTTCATTTTAAGTGAGATAAGAATTCTGACACGTCACACGTATTTGAATACAATAGGGAGAAAAACAGAGGGTCATAGATAGGAAAGCGGCCAAGACTACTCAAACCCCCATCACCAGGGGGATGTGGTCTGGAGTCGGGAGCTTTGTCTGCCACACAAGACTCTGGCACACGCTCTAAGGGTTTCTTAAAGGACCGCACACGTCACACCGAATGTGGATCTAGCGTTTATCTTCCGATCGTTTTAGGGACCACCCGCTGTAGACGTCTGAATTTAGACATTTTTAAAGCCATTGTACATGTAAAATCAGTGTGCACTCTGTTTGAAAATTACATTGAGGTGCTAAGTATTCTCGGATAGCAAACCCTATTGATGTGTAAGCCCTTAGGCAGTCTTACTTGCTGACTGAGATCTAACACACACAATTACATTGTATTAACACAAAACTATGCATTTCTCCTGACAAATCATTACTCAGACTGGAAATGCTGCAGTGTAGTCAAGTCATCTGAGGCATCAAAGGGTGTTTGAGTGAATGTTTATTTTCTGAGCAGAGTTGAGTCGGTATTGTAGTTAGTTAACTACATTACCGACTCAACTGCCCTGTGTGTGAGAAAAACAAAGTGTTATTCATACACATAACGTTGACCGCAGTCATTTGGCTGACCAATAACAGTCATCCAAAATTCCATGACTGTCACAGCCCGAGTAATCATCACACACAGCTATTTGTATTGACAGCAGAACCACTTTCTACAGGACTGGTCAGACTTCTGGGTTGTTTCATTTGATTTCATTCACTTTTTGACGGCACCGTTTTGATTTCGAACAAAACTTTTCATACATACACTACATAGCCAAAAGTATGTGGGCACCTGCTTGTAAACATCTCATTTCAAAATCATTGGCATTAATATTGAGTTGGTCCCCTCTTTGCTGCGATCGCCTCTCAATCCTCTGGGAAGTTGTTCCACTAGATGTTGGAACATTGCTGCAGGGACGTGCCTTCATTCAGCCACAGAAGCATTAGTTAGGTCGGGCACTGATGTTGGGCAATTAGGACTTGGCTCGCAGTCGGCATTCCAATTCACCCCAAAGGTGTTCGATGGGGTTGAGGTCAGGCCTCTGTGCAGGCCAGTCAAGTTTGTGAGAATATTTCAAAGATAAATACACATCGCAGAGGACGAGAGTTCAATAGAGTATTAATGATTAATGGAAAGTCTACCTCCCCGCATGATTTGTTCTCTTTGAATAAACCTATTTTCCTCCCCCTGATTTGCATTGGGGTTGTTGAAGAGTAACATCAACTGCTAACAAGTTCTTCCATATCGATTTCAACAAACCATTTCTCTATGGACCTCGCTTGTGCATCGGGGCATTGTCATGTAAAACCACAAAGGGACTTCCCCAACCTGTTGCCACAAAGATGGAATCACAGAATTGTGTTGAATGTTGTATGCTGTAGCGTTAAGATTTACCTTCACTGGAACTAAGGGGCGTAGCCCAAACCATAAAAAACAGCCCCAGACCATTATTGCAGTCAGGCATCTCTATGCAGTCGGGCAAGGTAGTCTTCTCCTGGCTTCTCCAGAGTCCAATGGCAGCGAACTTTACACCACTCCAGCTGATGCTTGGTATGCTGCATGATGATCTTAGGCTTGTGTGCGGCTGCTCTGCCATGGAAACCCATTTCATGAAGCTCTCAACGAACAGTTGTGCCAACGTTGCTTCCAGAGACAGTTTGGAACTCTGTAGTGAGTGTTGCAACTGAGGACAGGCGCTTCAGCAATCCCGTTCTGTGAGCTTGTGTGGCCTACCACTTCGCGGCTGAACCGCTGTTGCTCCTAGACGTTTCCACTTCACAATAACAGCACTTACAGTTGACCGGGAAACTAGCAGGGCAGAAATTTGGAGAACTGACTTGATGGAATGGTGCCATTCAATGACTGTGCTACATTCAAAGAAACTGAGATCTTCAGTAAGGCCATTCTACTGCCAATATTTAACTATGGAGATTCCGTCGCTGTGTGCTCGATTTTATACACCTGTCTGCAAAGGATGTGGCTGACTCAGCCGAAATCCCCCAATTTGAAAGGGTGTCCACATCCTTTTGGCCATGTATTGCATTTCCCCATGGTCGTAGTGGTCAGAAACTGAGTTTTTGGACCGGAATGCCAAAACATTTAGGAGATAGAGGGGCTTAAAGTCGATGCATTTTGCATCCCTCACCCAACCATGAGACATCCATGTTTTCCCTCACTGGAAAAGATACACGGCTGAGTTTGATATCATTTTAAAGTTTACAAAAGCAGGGTTGTCAAACAACTTAATTTCTTGGAGAAAAAAAGAATTTCTTATTGTCGATCAGATAGTTTGTAGTTTAGACCCTACTATACATAATCAGAGTTTTCCCGCCATCAGTTGAGACACAGCATACTCTTGAAATGCAGGGTGGGTGGCATTTCAAACATAGAAATAGAATTTGTAGACTAGCCATATCCCTTCAGACCATAGTGTTAACTTCCTATTACTACCACAAAGATGGCCGCTGGTCCACCCACCGTCGAATGTCAACTTAAATGGGGAAAGTATATTCCATCTATTCTTCTATGATTTCAATAGATTTCCTATGTAAGATTTACAGAATAATTTTAAACTGATATTCCCATTAATGTCAACATTCTCTGATGTGTGGAAAAATGGACATTTCAATTTTATGTACATGTCTGCCAAAACATGACACCCACCCTGTTTTCAAGAGTATTCTGAACAGCAGTTAAAACTGATGGCGGGTACAACACAAAAACCTACGATTATGTAAAATAGAGTCTAAATTTCAACATGTGCAAAAATACAAAAGTCAGATGACGTTTTTAGATAATAACTATTTGAGATCCCCATTTGTCAATTTTTAAAATGAAAACTCAAACAGTTTATATTTGCATTGATAAAGACATGTCTCATAGTAGGGTATGTAAAATGGGTCAATGTTGAGAACCTCCATCTCCTAAATGTTTTGGCATTCAGGTTAAAAAAATAAAAACTCACCACTTCTACCATGGGTGAATATGTATAGACCGTTACGTTCAAAATAGAAATAAAAGGGTGCTTGAGGTCAAAAAGTGATTGAAATCAAATGGAACGACCCTTCCATCAGGTCCAATTTACATAATGAGAAAGTCTGGTGCATTTACAGAGGCAGCAATTATTACCTCGTCTTTTGACCAATCAGATAATATCTCTTGCCCATAATTGGGCAAAAGATGAGAATTGGGCTGCCTGTCTAAACACTGCATATTTAGACTACATTTCACTTACACTAGGTTCACTTAGGATTGCCAGAGTTTTAAATGAGTCCCGGGTTTATTAAATGCTGGGTGGATTAGAGGACAGGTGTCAAGCAGCCTCTCAGCACAGGGGCACTTCACAAGTGTGAGCCCAATCTACACTGAACAAAAATATTTAAAAAACACAACAATTTCAAAGATTTTACTGAGTTACAGTTCATAAGGAAATCAGTCAATTTAAATAAATTCATTAGACCCTAATCTATGGATTTCACAACTGGGAATACAGACATGCATCCAATGGTCCCAGTCACATAGGGCGACGCACAATTGGCCCACTGTCGGTCGGGTTTGGCCGGACTAGGCATTCATTGTCAATAAGAATTTTGTCTTAACGGACTTGCTTAGTTAAAAAAAATTTAAAGGTAAAAAACAAATACGATTGCAAAAACATTTTCAAAGTAGGGCCGTGGATCAGAAACCCAGTCAGTATCTGGTGTTACCACCATTTGCCTCATGCAGCGCAACATCTCCTTCACATAGAGTTGATCAGGCTGTTGATTGTGGCCTGTGGAACGTTGTCCCACTTCTCTTCAATGGCTGCGTGAAGTTGCTGGATATTGGCAGGAACTGGAACACGCTGTTGAACACATTGATCCAGAGCATCCCAAACATGCTCAATGGGTGACATGTCTGGAAGAACTGGGGCATTTTCAGCTTCCAGGAATTGTGTACAGATCCTTGCAACATGCAGCCATGCATTATCATGCTGAAACATGACGTGGTGGGCAGTGGATGAATGGCACGACAATGGGCCTCAGGATCTCGTCATGGTATCTCTGTGCAGTCAAATTGCCATCGATAAAATGCAATGGTGTTCGTTGTCCGTAGCTTATGCCTGCCCATACCATAACCCCACCGCGGGGCACTCTGTTCACAAAGTTGATATCAGCAAACCACTCACCCACATGTGTTCCCAGCACAAGGTGCACCTGTCTAATGATCTTGCGGTTTAATCAGCTTCTTAATATGCCACACCTGTCAGGTGGATGGATTATCTTGGCAAAGGAGAAAATGCTCACGAACAGGGATGTAAACTAATTTGAGCACAATATTTGAGAGAAATAACCTATTTGTGCCAACCTTTTTCTGGGATCTTTTATTTCAGCTCATGAAACATGGGACCAACACTTTACATGTTGCGTTTATATTTTTGTTCAGTGTAGAATGGTGATAAACCAAGCACCTTTACAACAATTCTTTACCTATAAGAACATTCACGTTAACATATTATGCACTTATGTTCTAGTTTATCAAAATTAATTACCAACAAAGACAAAATGCCCTTATAGCCAACCATGTACAGTGGATATCTGGCGCCCTACTCTGGCTATACCGTGTACAGCAGCCAACAGGTCAAGGCTGAAACATTTCTATGCTTGAACTTCGTATGAGAATTTAGAAGTGGTTCATTCTTGGTCCGTCCCCTGTCCCATCCTACCAATATGTACCACCCATCCCTTGTCCAGTGTCCACTCACCCATCCTCCCTGCTGGATGATGTAGTCTGCCTCAGCCTCCTCCAGGAAACGGACCCCCAGAGGTAGCAGGTGGGCCAGGATCTGTCCTTCTCTCTGGAGGGCCTGCAGCAGCACCAATGGCACCAGCACCTGGAGACAGGGGAAGGCAGTGTCCCGTTCAAGACACTGTCCAAAAGCAACCAGGAAAGGTAGCCGCAAAGGTTTCCCCAGTGGCACAGCGGCACTGTATCTCAGTGCAAGAGGCATCACTATAATCCCTGGTTCGAATCCAGGCTGTATCACATCCGGCCGTGATTGGGAGTCCCATAGTGCGGCACACAATTGGCCCAGTGTCGTCCGGGTTTGGCCGGGGTAGACCGTCATTGTAAATAAGAATTTGTTCTTAACTGACTTTCCTGGTTAAATAAAATTTTAAAAAATATGTATTTTTTTAACAGGCAAAGGGGAGCTTCCACCATAACGTTTACACCTATCAGATTCTTCAGATCGGCAAATTCCATAGGCCAAAGAGCTAGGGGGAAAATCGTATGGGTTGTTTCTGAGCTAGACCTCATAGGTTGTTAGTCAGAGTCAGTAACTGCAGGTGAACAGTAAAGAGATCCCTCACCTTGCTCCAGCCACTCTGCGTGTGGCAGGAGATGTCTTGTGCTGCTTCTCTGAAATGCTCGTAGTCCAGCGGGCTGTCAAAGAAACACACAGGGGCTCAGGCTGGAAACATAACAGGGTTAGTATATACAAGTTCACAACCTGCACGCACACAGGGGCTCAGGCTGGAAACATAACAGGGTTGGTTTATACAAGTTCACAACCTGCACACACACAGGGGCTCAGGCTGGAAACATAACAGGGTTGGTTTATACAAGTTCACAACCTGCACACACACAGGGGCTCAGGCTGGAAACATAACAGGGTTGGTATATACAAGTTCACAACCTGCACGCACACAGGGGCTCAGGCTGGAAACATAACAGGGTTGGTTTATACAAGTTCACAACCTGCACGCACACAGGGGCTCAGGCTGGAAACATAACAGGGTTGGTTTATACAAGTTCACAACCTGCACGCACACAGGGGCTCAGGCTGGAAACATAACAGGGTTGGTTTATACAAGTTCAAAACCTGCACGCACACAGAAACACCCCTCAGTGATCATTCACCAGTGACCTTGAAAGTAATTTGAGAAATTGAAATGCATATGCCATTGAGAGCTGGTTTATAAATAAGACTAACCTAGATTAGACACACACCTAGCCTACGTGATATATGAGTAACGTCCTTGCATTTCTGTAACTTGAGAAAATGAATGGTAGCCTAGCCCATCTAATGGTTGTGTGCCATTGACTAAACCTATGTTAGGGATTCTTGGAATCGAATGTCATCATTAAAAAGATTGAAAATAACCTCTGAGTAGTCATGCAATACAACCTTTCATAAGGTCTGTGTGCTGTTCTGAACTTGCTACACAGGAACATTTTCCCTATGGCGGTATGAAAGGCAATCAACCTTGAGTTTGACTTCAGGCCTACAGTACAGGTGAGCCACCCAGGACCTGCTGAGCAGACTGTATTTCAAGGACTGAAAGGGACTGAAACGTATACCCTTTCACAACTCAGACATACACCGAGTTTACTCATTTGTTCTCTTTTTAAAAGGGTGAATAGTGAACAACACTTCAACTGGCTGCTCATTGACTGACACACAATATTAGGCTGGGTGTACACTGCTGAACAGATACTCACGCACTGAGGAGTGTGTGTACAGTAGAGGCCAGGTGTGTGTCCAGGTCTCTGGCCACCCGGTCACCCAGAACAGCCAGGCAGTCCTCGATGGAGCTCTCTGGGTTGGCTGGGCTAAACACTGGAGACGTATGGCAGTCGAAGCCTGTACTGGAGAAGGCTGCACACAAACACACATATTTATTTGACAGTCCCAGACCCAGTTGTACAAGAACAGAGACCCAACTATTAGCATGGTCAGACTTGTCAGTGTTGTGATACATACAATATATGGTATCCGAAAAACCTGTATACATACAAGAAGTATACAAACAGACTATATGGTATATGTGTTTGTGCTTCCTCTTACAGTCTGAGACCTCATCTTCCAGTTGCTTCAGCTCTTCCTCTATCTGTGCCTTCATTACTCTGTTCCTCTCTCTGTCCACAGCATAATGGCCATCTCCTGGAAGGGAACACAACATCCCATGATGCTCAGCTAACAGTCACACATGACATATTTAGAATCAATGACAATGTTTAAGTGGCTTTACAACTTTGAAGTGGATCAATTAGTGATGCACACAAGCATGAATAGCCTACACATTCTAAAGGGCTAGGTCATGACGACGAGGTGTGTAACCTACAAGGAAGATCACACAGGACAAACTGGGGCGACATAATTGTGTTTTATATTTTAAACTCTTAATTGATCGACACATTAGAACCAAGCCTCTTTATCTCTAAGCTTCTTGACCAAAACAGAATAGCTTCAACTTGGCAACCAGACAAGGCATTTCCCCTGAAGTAATCGCTAGGGACTCAGTCTAGTAATTCTCTGATCAGTACTAAATGAGAAGTAAAAGCAACAGTTACACTATAAACCACATTGGCAAATGTATTTCTAAATCAATTCTCCCAAAAGTGTCTTTACCTCTGATGTAACTGACTGTATGATGTAATAACTACAGGTCACAAATGTACACATACTGTATGTAAAGGTTTACAGGGAGGTTAGGTTAAGAAGGTGTTAAGGGAATCTTTATCTATAATGACTAATTATGTATACATTTCAATCAGGATGAATTAAAAGACTTATGTTACTGTACATGTATGAATTTTCTCTGTTGCTCTCAGTATTGAATATAATATAATAATATAATAATATATGCCATTTAGCAGACGCTTTTTATCCAAAGCGACTTAGAGTCATGTGTGCATACATTCTACGTATGGGTGGTCCCGGGGATTGAACCCACTTCCCTGGCGTTACAAGCGCCATGCTCTACCAACTGAGCTACAGGACACCCCCCTAATATAATGTAGTCAGGAGTTTAGTACAATGACGGTCTGTTCCTTTGTACAAATGAATGAACTATCTCCAGATGGCAGGGACGGACTATCTCCAGACTGTCTAGAATGCGATCTACACTGACTGACCTTGGCTCTAGGCAAGGAGGGAAGGCTTGAGATCTATAGAGCCTTTCTACCAGTGTCAAGAAGAGACGGAACATTTAGAAAATGCTGACGTCATTTTCAGTTTATAACCTGTGGCAAAATGTGTATGAACTTAGTACTCTCTTGAATTAAACGCTGTTACCTGACTTTTAAGACCGGGGCTCTGTCCATTCTTATAAAATATAGGGTCTTACACACCCTTATGCATTGACAGAGTGTTTAGTTTTGATTGGGAATTAAAACAGAGGAATTTAGAATTCCTTCAACAGAAGGTAACAAAAAAAAATAGCATTGCGTAAAGTGTGTAGCAGCCTTTACAAGTCAAAGCAGCAGCACCCCAACTCCCGAGTGTAGGCCCCTGTTTTAATTTGCATTTACCCGGCATTCAGAAAGTATTTAGACCCCTTGACTACCTCCACATTGTTACTTTACAGCCTTATTCTAAAATGGATTAAATATTTCACACTATAAAATGTTATGTAATTATATTTTTAAAAATAAATACAAATGAAATATGACATTTACATAAGTATTCAGACCCTTTACTCAGTACTTTGTTGAAGCACCTTTGGCTGCGATTACAGCCTCAAGTCTTCTTGGGTATGACGCTACAAGCTTGGCACACCTGTATTTGTGGAGTTTCTCCAATTCTTCTCTGCAGATCCTATCAAGATCTGTCAGTTTGGATGGGGAGCGTCGCTGCACAGCTTTTTCAGGTCTTCAGAGATGTTTGATCAGGTTCAAGTCCGGGCTCTGGCTGGGACACTCAATGACATTCAGAGACTTGTTGCGAAGCTACTCCAGCGTTTTCTTGGCTGTGTGCTTAGGGTTGTTGTCCTGTTGGAAGGTGAAACAGTGCCCAAGTCTGAGATCCTGATTGCTCTGGAGCAATGTTTTTATATCAAGGATCTCTGTACTTTGCTCCAATTATCTTTCCCTTGATCCTGACTAGTCTCCCAGTCCCTGCCACTGAAAACATCCCCACAGCATGATGCTGCCACCACAATGCTTAACCGTAGGGATGGTGCCAGATTTCCTCCAGACATGACGCTTGGCATTCAGGCCAAAGAGTTTAATCTTGGTTTCATCAAACCAGAAAACTTTGTTTGCCATGGTCTAAGAGTCCTTTAGGTGACTTTTGGCAAACTACAAGCGGGCTGTCATGTGCCTTTTACTGAGGAGTGGCTTCCGTCTGGCTAGTCTACCATAAAGGCCTGATTGGTGGAGTGCTGTAGAGATGGTTGTCCTTCTGGAAGGGTCTCCCATCTCCACAGAGAAACTCTGGAGCTCTATCAGAGTGACCATTGGGTTCTCGATCACCTCCCTGACCATGGCCCTTCTCCCTCGATTGCTCAGTTTGGCCGGGCGGCCAGCTCTAGGAAGAGTCTTGGTGGTTCCAAACTTCTTCCATTTAAAAATTATGGAGGCCACTGTGTTCATAATATATAATAATATAATAATAATATATGGGACGACCTTCAGTCATGTGTGCATACATTCTACATATGGGTGGTCCGATATTTTTGCTCTACCAACTGAGCTACACAGGGGGACCTTCAATGCCCAGATCTCTGTGCCTCGGCACAATCCTGTCTCTGAGCTCTACGTACAATTCCTTCAACCTCATGGCTTGGTTTTTGTTCTGACATGCACGGTCAACTGTGGGACCTTGTATAGACAGTTATGTGCCTTTCCAAATCATGTCCAAACAATTGAATTTGCCACTGGTGGACTCCAAGTTGAAGAAACTTCTAAAGGATGATCAATGGACAGCATGCACCTGAGCTCAATTTTGAGCCTCATAGCAAAGGGTCTGAATATTTATGTCAATAAGGTATTTCAGTTTTTTTTATATACACATTTGCAAACATTTCTAAAAACATGTTTGTGCTTTGTCGTTATGGGGTAATGTGTGTCGATTGATGAGGGGAAAATCTAATCAATTTTTGAATAAGGCTGTAACATAACAAAATGTGGAAAAAGTCAAAGGGTCTGAATACTTTCCCAAAGCACTGTAACCTTTAGTTAACTAGGCAAGTCAATTAAGATACAATTCTTATTTACAAGGACGGACTACCAAGGAGGCAATAGGCCTCCTGCTGGAACGAGGGTTAGGATAATAATCATTTTTTGAATTGGAAAAAACACAAGTCACAACAGGGTCACCAGCACTTCATAAAGAGAGACCTAAGACAACAACACAGCATGGTAGCAATACAATATGGCAGCAGCACAGCATGGTAGCAGCACAAACAAAGTGTCAATAAAACTGTCCAGTTTTTTTTTTTGCAGCTCGTTCCAGTAGCTAACTGCAGCGAACTGAAAAGAGGAGTGACCCAGCGATGTGTTTGCTTTGGGGATCTTTAACAGAATGTGACTGGCAGAACGGGTGTTGTATGTGGAGGATAAGGGCTGCAGTCGGCATCTCAGATAGGGGGAGTGAGGCTTAAGAGGGTTTTTTATAAATAAACATCAAGCAAGGGGGCCTAGAACCGGGTTTTCAGAAATGGCCAGTTTACAGAGGAGTAGAGTGCAGTGATGTGTCCTATAAGGTGGCAAATCTGATGGCCGAATGGTAAAGAACATCTAGCCCCTCGACAGCACCCTTACCTGCGATCTAAAAATTACATCTCCGTAATCTAGCATGGTCATCTGAATCAGGGTTACTTTGGAAGCTGGGGTGAAATATGAGCAATTATGATTGAGGAAACCAAGTCTAGATTTAACCCTCTCGGGTATGAACATTCAATAATCACCGTTTACCAAACAGAGCAATCGTGGATGGTGGATCCACAACATCAGAGCTTGCTATAGGCAACTAGATTCAGCCGCAGGACATTTGTTTTTTGGAGCTGATGGTTGGGGGGCCAGAACATAATCATAATTTGTACACTGCAAACTGACCACAACTAAGCCCATACCCCGGTTACATTGAGACAAGATCACATCTTTTTGTATTCATGCAAATACTTGGGAACAAATTTTCTCAATTAAAACACACTTGCTGAATTCCAGGTGATTTGTCTTTACAAATTTTTTTTAACTTGTTGCCGACCATTGCCATAGGAGATAAACAGCACTGAGCTGTATACACAATGTACACATGCTCCACGCTCTATTTACAAGCTGACCTCCTAGGCCTTCTCTCTCTAGCAATACAGGCCCACCACTCACAGGAATTATTCACAACTTCCATTGCATGCTGCGGGGGGGCAGGCAGTGGGCGACCCACATGAGGGGGCACACACAGCACAGATCCTTCCCTCCCTGTACTCCCCCACATCTCTCAAGACCTCTTACTGGTTAAAACAGAATGCAGCCATTCAGCCAGTGAGCACCGTGGGAGGGGGCGAGTGTGATGCAGAGAGATTTCATTGGGCCGATGCTCTGTCAGTTCACACTGCCTCCACTGGTCAACTCCACTATGCTTCTAACATGCCGTATATTTGACTGGGCCCAAGACTAGCCTCCTACTGCTCTCCTTTGTTTGGAAGCAAGCAGCACAGCTAAAACAAGGCATCCGAGATCACATAGAATTAATACACACAAGGGCATAGCCCAAAAACTGGGGGCAAATCCTGAGTGTACTACTTATTGCTAGGGGGGGGGGCAAACAGAGGGAGGGACTAATCTGTACCCAGGTAACGCCTAGTACAACAGCCAATTTCCACACATCAATCAAGCCTCACCCATAGAACACATTAACTGACTCAGTGAGACACAGTGAGGCTCAGTGTTATTTTTCCAAGCCAGGCTAGGTGCTGGTTCAGCAGGCTGTCCAGCCTGCCTGCGCCTGTCTTTGCTCTGGCCCAGTAACGTGTGAGTAATCCTACAGTGATTGCACATGACAGGCTGTCAGAACGAGGAGTGGGCCAAGCGGAAAGCAGGGATCAGGCATTTGTCTTTACTAGGGCTGTGACGATACCAGCGCCACAATATTTCAATATTTTTTCCATGGTAAAAGTGAAAACACGAAGCAGATCAAACTATTTAGTCCTTTAAAAACCTGCTGTATGGAAAATATTGTGCTCTAGCTTGGAAAATAAATACATGTGACAACATGATGTTCATTTCCAACATTAGGGTTGTTTTCCTAATGAAGTTAAATCCTTTTCCTGCTTTGTATCTTTGCCACAATACTAAGTTTTGTGATACTGGTCGCTACTCCCTTCACTCATCCCTTCACCGATTCCAGACCTACCCAATGGCAAAACAGTCTTGCTCTTCCTGTCTGAAAGCCAAAAGGCATTTGCCTTTCAAAAGGGGACAGTCAGACTCATTCATATTCCATGGAAATCACACGGGACACATGTCAGACCTTGGAGAACCAGAGACTACTGCTCATGCAATACGGTCATGACCTCTCCAGTTAGGAGAACAGGTCAGGCCATGCTAACATGAACTAGCTGGACTCCCTGGCATGGTGAGACACTGATAACCCTAAACCAATATAGGCTAGTGAATGGAGTTTGTGATGGACATATTTTGTATATTTCCCACCCTAATATCAGTGACTGTCAACATTAATAGGTGCTAGTCCTCCCGGGTGGCGCAGTGGTTATGGGCGCTGTACTGCAGCGCCAGCTGTACCACCAGAGACCCTGGGTTCGCGCCCAGGCTCTGTCGTAACCGGCCGCGACTGGGAGGTCCGTGGGGCGACGCACAATTGGCATAGCGACATCCGGGTTAGGGTTGCCAGGTAGCCAATGTTGCCAGGTGCAGTGTTTCCTCCGACACATTGGTGCGACTGGCTTCCGGGTTGGATGCGTGCTGTGTTAAGAAGCAGTGCGGCTTGGTTGGGTTGTGTATCGGAGGACGCATCTACTTTCAACCTTAGTCTCTCGAGCCCGTACGCGAGTTGTAACAATGAGACAAGATAGTAACTACTATTGGGTACCACGAAATAGGGGGTAAAAAATACACAAAAAAAAGCATTACTAGGCGCTGTTCAGCCTCTACACAACTAGGTTAGAGATACCAACGCACTTGGAGGTAGAGGGCTGCATTCCAGCGCCGTCTGCATTTCAGGTTGCGATTGGGACAGACGACTTTGGAATGAAAATATTTGCTGTCCTGCAGATTATTTGGAAACTGTCGTCTTTCTGATTTGTATGCACAGCCTACATTTTGTATTAAAAGGACATCTGTCACATTACTCACACACTCATAATTCACTGCTTAAACTTAAGTAGCCTACTTCTCTTCTAGTTGGGCGTGTGAGATCATGTGTGCCTAGTTTGTGTGGTCTCATTGAAATAGAGTAGGCTGCCTATGCATGGGCGGAGAATCACTGGCAGTTATCTTTCCAAGGAAATGGACTTCCTAAATAGGATGTAAATTACTACATTGCCTTGAAATAAATATTGACCACCCATATTTGTCTCGGTCAGAAAATCGTTCCATTCCTAAAAAGGTAGGCTATAAAAATAGCTCAAGAGAAAGTCTCTCCAACTCTGCTCTCTTCCACTACATTTTGGCTGATATAGCTCGTTAATACCACATGTAACCTAGGCTATTTATTAGGTTATTTTTGCACATTTTGATATTGCCTATAGGGAGCAAAATTGCTGGAACCATGGCTGGCAAGTGAGCTGCATCACATACTATTAAAATAACATTGTGGGTTGGGTGGGTTCTTGGGGTAGTTGGACAGAAAGAGAGCGGGTGCGGCATGTAAAGCTGAAGAAATCAGTCCACCGCAGAACTCTACTTGGAGGTGGTGCCAGCACAAGCTGCCCAGACATTATTTGATTGACACGTGGTTCTGACCATTTGTGAGAGAGCTTCCAGAATTAGGAAAAGAAAAGGCAAACAGTGCACTAGCTCAACCCAGGAACACCACAAAACAGCCTCTGGACTGCACTAAACCTACTGGGCAGGTTTTCATGCCAGGGAAAAATACACTGCTCAAAAAAATAAAGGGAACACTTACACAATATAACTCCAAGTCAATCACACTTCTGTGAAATCAAACAGTCCACTTAGGAAGCAACACTGACAATAAATTTCACATGCTGTTGTGCAAATGGAATAGACAACAGGTGGAAATTATAGGCAATTAGCAAGACACCCCCAATAAAGGAGTGGTTCTGCAGGTGGGGACCACAGACCACTTCAGTTCCTATGCTTCCTGGCTGATATTTTGGTCACTTTTGAATGCTGGCGATACTTTCACTCTAGTAGTAGCATGAGACTGAGTCTACAACCCACACAAGTGGCTCAGGTAGTGCAGCTCATCCAGGATGGCACATCAATGCGAGCTGTGTCAAGAAGGTTTGCTGTGTCGGTCAGTGGTGTCCAGAGCATGGAGGCACTACCAGGAGACAGGCCAGTACATCAGGAGACGTGGAGGAGGCCGTAGGAGGGCAACAACCCAGCAGCAGGACCGCTACCTCCGCCTTTGTGCAAAGAGGAGCAGGAGGAGCACTGCTAAAGCCTGCAAAATTACCTTCAGCAAGCCACAAATGTGCATGTGTCTGCTCAAACGGTCAGAAACAGACTCCATGAGGGTGGTATGAGGGCCCGACGTCCACAGGTGGGGGTTGTGCTTACAGCCCAACACCGTGCAGGACGTTTGGCAGAACACCAAGATTGACAAATTCGCCACTGGCGCCTTGTGCTCTTCACAGATGAAAGCAGGTTCACACAGAGCACATGTGACAGACGTGACAGAGTCTGGAGACGCCGTGGAGAACGTTCTGCTGCCTGCAACATCCTCCAGTATGACCAGTTTGGCGGTGGGCCAGTCATGGTGTGGGGTGGCATTTCTTTGGGGGGCCGCACAGCCCTCCATGTGCTCGCCAGAGGTAGCCTGACTACCATTAGGTACAGAGATGAGATCCTCAGACCCCTTGTGAGACCATGTGCTGGTGCAGTTGGCCCTGGGTTCCTCCTAATGCAAGACAATGCTAGACCTCATGTGGCTGGAGTGTGTCGTGGCTGGAGTGTGTCAGCAGTTCCTGCAAGAGGAAGGCATTGATGCTATGGACCGCCCGTTCCCCAGACCTGAATCCAATTGAGCACATCTGCGACATCATGTCTCGCTCCATCCACCAACGCCACGTTGCACCACAGACTGTCCAGGAGTTGGCGGATGCTTTAGTCCAGGTCTGGGAGGAGATCCCTCAGGAGACCATCCACCACCTCATCAGGAGCATACCCAGGCGTTGTAGGGAGGTCATACAGGCACGTGGAGGCCACACACACTGCTGAGCCTCATTTTGACTTGTTTTAAGGACATTACATCAAAGTTGGATCAGCCTGTAGTGTGGTTTTACACTTTCATTTTGAGTGTGACCCTCCATGGGTGGATAAATTTGATTTCCATTGATAATTGTGTGATTTTGTTGTCAGCACATTCAACTATGTAAAGAAAAAAGTATTTAATAACAATATTTCATTCATTCAGATCTAGGATGTGTTATTTTAGTGTTCCCTTTTTTTTTAGCAATGTAGTAATCACAGCATAGTTCTATTGAGAGACGATGAAAGGGAGGATATGCACCGGCAGGCAATCTGCCTAGACGCTGTCTGCACCCCAATTCTTTACCCTTCACCAGAAGTGTGCACGGGTACACTCTCGCATGGATTTAACTCTGTCCAGGCAATGGTCAAACCATGGTGAGGAGTGTGCAGTGCTAGTGCTGACTTGGATGAGGGTGGAGAATCAGGAAAGGGAAGTGGCCTCCCTCTCCTCTCCATCCTGATTTAGTGTGAGTTAAGGGGTTGCAGTTTCCCTTACCTCTGCCAGCGGTGGCCTGCAACCGGGAGGGGGGCAGGAGTCCCAGGTAGTTGAGGACGATGTACTTGGTCTCGTAGTGGAAACCCTCAGGCACTGAGGTGGAGGAAGAGCCTGAGGCAGCCATTGAAGAGATGCAGCGTCAGACTCTCAGGCACATGCAGTCAAATGTGGAAAAAGTTCAAACTCCTGAAAGTATAAAGGAAAGCACACTGGTTATTACAGTTATCAAAGTACCTAGTAAGAGCATTGATGTGTGTACAGTGAGAAACAAAGTGTGAAATGTATGCTGAATTACAAGCCGTACACACATTTATGCCGTTTATGAACAGCACAGTCTGGCCACATTATCTCATCATTCCATTCATATCATGGCGCAATAGCAATGATGCACTGCAACTGCAAACTCGGTGGCAGCTGTTTCCATGAGTGATATCATGGAAATACCAGCTACATTTTCAGTAGAGCATTTGAATAGAAAGCCATGTGCTAGTGGAAGGAGCAAGCCCCTTTTCACACAGAGTTGCCATGTTCACGGTTTTCCAGAAAAATTGGGCTACTTTGAAAATATATTGAGTTGCGGGGTTTTTGGGCTACTTCTAAGTTGTACTGCGGCCACCATGCCTTTTCTCTTTAAACAAAAAAACATGTATTCCACTATGACCTGCTGCTGACTATCAGGCAATGAGGCGGGCTTATTGGTGTGTGAGTGAGTGAGTGAGTGAGTGAGTGAGTGAGTGAGTGAGTGAGTGAGTGAGTGAGTGAGTGAGTGAGTGAGTGAGTGAGTGAGTGAGTGAGTGAGTGAGTGAGTGAGCGTTGAGAAAGCACTGCCGCATGCAGTTTAGTCCACTATTGGCTGAGTCAAGTGAGTGAGAAGACAGAGCAGCACACATGCACATTGTGACATATTTTTACCAGTTGTAGTAAGGCTATTTAAATTGTCATTATGCAAGAGTGGAAATTTGAAATGGAAGTTATGGAACTCCCTCGCATGCTTCTGTTATGGGGGGGGGGGGGGGGGGAGTACTCAATGAAACTGACAAAATGTGGAGAATGATACATTTGCATCTGTTGGTCATCAAGTAGCCTATTAATGTATATGCCATTGTAGGCTACCATTTGTTACAATTAATATGTTGAAATGACTATCACTGGAGTCATTTCAAATAAATTTGTGCCACTTGTGTAGCCTACCTGGAGCTGGCAAACCTATTTAATAAATAGCCTATAACTTCAGTGTAGTGTTGTTGCAGCCTTGTGTTATTATGCAATTATTAAATGGCCATGTTTAGTTACTTAAATTTGAAGTTATCAAAGCTCTATAGCAATTGCCGATCAGTTGTTAGAACGCATTATATTGATGGTAACCGTCAGTCACATTAGGCTACAGGTAAAAGAAACAGTCTGTTGTTGACAAGCATATTCAGTTAATAAAAATAAGATTTATATTTAATTCAGTGATTGAAACCCATCCTCAGTAGCCTACTCCAGCAGGCTATGGGGAAACACAAGCACTTCTTACCTCGAAATCGCCAAACTATTCATGATGAATAAATTAGTCTTAATTTGAACTAAGCAAGTTGCTAAATTGTTCAATTTACATATTGCCCACATTTAGCCTAGGTTACTGTAGACTATCTGAAATAAGATGTAGGCCTATCAGGGGCTATTGACTACCTGCATCTCGTGCCTTCAGAAAGTATTTAGACTAGAGGTTGACCGAATATGATTTTTCAACTCCGATACTGATTATTGGAGGACCAAAACAAGCTGATACCGATTAAATAAATAAATGTTTAAAAAAAAAGTTATATATATAAAATGACAAATACAATAATACTGAATGAACAATGAACAGTTAATTTAACTTAATATAATACAGAACTAAAATCTATTTAGTCTCAAATAAATAATGAAACATGTTCAATTTGATTTAAATAATGCAAAAACAGTGTTGGAGAAGAAAGTAAAAGTGCAATATGTGCCATGTAAAAAAGCTAACGTTTAACATGAGAACATATGAAAGCTGGTGGTTCAATATTCCCAGTTAAGAAGTTTTAGGTTGTAGTTATTATAGGAATTATGACGCATTGACTATTTCTCTCTATACCATTTGTATTTCATATACCTTTGACTATTGGATGTTCTTATAGGCACTTTAGTATTTCCAGCCTAATCTCGGAAGTTGATAGGCTTGAAGTTATAAAAAGCGCTGTGCTTCAAGCATTGCTAAGAGCTGCTGGCAAACACAGTAAAGTGCTGTTTGAATGAATGCTTACGAGCCAGCTGCTGCCTACCACCACTCAGTCAGACTGCTCTATTATAATTAAGTCTATGATTTGATAAACAGACAGAAATACGAGCCTTTGATCATTTATATGGTCAAATCCAGAAAATATCATTTTGAAAAACAAAACGTTAATTCTTTCATTGAAATACGGAACCGTTCTGTATTTTATCGAATGGGTGGCAACCCTAAGTCTAAATATTGCTGTTACATTGCACAACCTTCAATGTTAAGTCATAATTATGTAAAAATCTGGAAAATGAATTGGTCTTTGTTAGGAAGAAATGGTCTTAACACAGTTCGCAATGAGCCAGGTGGGCCAAACTGTTGAATATACCCCTGACTGCTTGCACTGAACGCAATATAAGTGACACAATTTCCCTAGTTAAAAGAAATTCATGTTAGCAGGCGATATTAACTAAATATGCAGGTTTAAAAATATATATACTTCTGTGTATTGATTTTAAGAAAGGCATTGAGGTTTATGGTTAGGTACATTTGTGCAACGATTGTGCTTTTTTCGCAAATGCGATTCTGTTAAATCATCACCCGTATGGCAAAGTTGAAGTAGGCTGTGATTTGATGATAAATTAGCAGGCACAGCATTGATTATAGGCAACTCAGGACAAGCTAGTTAACATAGTAATATCATCAACCATGTTAGGTAATCACTAGTTAACTAGTGATTATGTGAAGATTGATTGTTTTTTAGAAGATAAGTTTAATGCTAGCTAGCAACTTACCTTGGCTCCTTGCAGCCACAAGGTCCTATTGATGCTGCACTCGCGTAACAGGTGGTTAGCCTGCCACGCAGTTTCCTCGTGGATTGCAATGTAATCGGCAATAATCGGCATCCAAAAAGGACGATTACCTATTGTTATGAAAACTTGAAGTCGACCTCTAATTCAGACCCCTAGACTTTTTCCACATTTCGTTATGTTACAGCCTTATCCTAAAATTGATTAACTATTATTATTTTTCAGCAATCTACACACAATATCCCATAATGATGTTAGTTTTTAGTATGTTTTTTTATTTAGAACCTAACGGACAACTATGAAAAACTCAAACCAAGTTCATTCACCCAATGGGTCAGACAGCTGAACAGACAAAGACTCGTTCCCACCAGCACAAGTATATATACCCTACTTTAGGTGAAATCTCCTCCTTTTCCCAAACATTACATCTTTATTGCTATCTTTATTGCTAGTCAGGTCCCTTAATGTGACCTGACCTCGGCCCCCATTCCTCACTAATCCACAGCTCTCCTCACTAATCCACAGCTCTCCACCCTTATCAGTGACTGCAACCATGAGATTGCCTTTCCCTTACTCAGTAACATTCCAAGCTTTTGGCTCATATTCAACCTTAACTCGTACTTGGCTGCCAAATGTATAGGTCTCCCCATAATTGTAAATATTATGAAGAGTGATCATAATAATTATTTTAGCGATTCATCCATGGTACAGATCCTTCCTAATAACAATACCCCACATCCTGCTGATTTGAGCTGTTGAACTGTATTTGCACTTGACTGTGTTTATTATGGATGAGAAAGTGAACTTGCCATTTCCAAAAAGTTTAATGGGGATGCTGGTTTGCTATCTGTTGCCTAGGACAGGGCTCTCTTCGTGGAGAGCTACCATCCTGAAGGTTTTCACTCCTATAGGAACAGGGTTGGAGAGCCCTAACCTATGACATCAACAGCCAGCCAGGGTTTCATTAAATAAACTATAAGCCTATAATCAATGCTAAATGTAAATGTATTGCACATTTAGGCCTAATTAAAAGTATGCATTTGGCGATGTTAAACGAAATTCACTGGCACTATGAAGAACAGATTAGCCATACTCTTTACGCAATTTGCACACACTGTATACAGATTTTTCTATTGTGTTATTGACTGTACTTTTGTTAATCCACGTGTAACTCGGTTGTTGTTTTTTGTCGCACTGCTTTGCTTTGTCTTGGCCAGGTCGGAGTTGTAAATGAGAACTTGTTCTCAACTGGCCTACCGGGTTAAATAAAGGAGAAATAAAATTGCCTAATATATAGCCTACTTTTAAATAATGTTGGTAAATTTACGAGGCATTACTAGATTACCAAAATATAGCCTATACGCACGGTTCTGACTGCCCTTTCACTTCGCTATGAAAAACGCTAGTGTGTTTGCCCTTCTGTCTGTACTCACAGATAGGTTCACTAAAGTAAGGGCCGCGAGAGACATTGCTAGACAGGAAATTGCGAAATACAGTATAGCGATAGCCTACACATTTTGATTACCGATTAACGGTTCTGTCTGACTGGTGGCCTACATGCCTACCTATGGCTGGTTGTGCCCCTCCCCTCCCATCTCTCTCACTGCTGTGAAAGATGCGAGAGTTTGTGTTCTCGAAGTAGACTACGGGAAATTGTTTGCTCCGTTTCAAAAATACAGAATCTTAGGAGTCGATTCCGCAACCTTGACACCCAAAAATAGGAGTCGACGTGCAAAGATTATTTTGGAGTCGACTCCACACCACTACATCCACTAATGTTAAATGATCTGGCGAGTTTCTCTCTTTTATCTAGCGACATATCCAAATGTATTTAAGTAATCGCATAGTTCGCAATAATAATTGATGCTTCTAACGTAGTTAGTTACAAGTTACTCGATATTCCATAATTGTTTTGAGAACATTATCTCATGGGGGGGTGGGGGTATTGTATAAATGTGGCAACTCCTTTCTTGGGCTAGTTTTCAGGCATTTTGTTCGGGTTTTGAGTTGTCATTGAACTAGACCTGGCAACCCTGCTTTCACCACATTATTACACAACACCGGCATGAATCATGAAGTTGTTGGAGTAATCAACCAACATTTGAGTACTGTAACGTTAGTACTAACAGTGTACTAAACCACACAGGAAAACAGCGTCCGTTCATTATCAATATGCCACTACAACAGGAGAAACCAAAGTTCATAAACGTAGAGATCCACTTCGCATTTCGCCATTGTACGCGATGTAATTAACGTAGCTAGTTCAGTACAAGCTAGATCGATGAGGTTGTCTAGCGTACACACCCCCTCAACTGTCCCTTTCGCCTCTACGATAAACTTTATAACGAACTAGCTTGCTAACTCGTGCTACTAAATACTGTTAAGATAGTAATATTGGCTCATCCTGAAGATCGATTGTCAAATCGCAGCTAGCTAAGTGTAGGACACATGACGTACCCGTTTCCAGAGGCAAATTCGGTCCGGACGACGTTTTGCTGCGTGTTGAGAAGCAACACGTGAAACACACGCTCCCCACACTAAGTACCAGCAGCCGCAAACCAGTTGTCAGCAGGGTACGCCGTGTGTGTTTTATCTCGACCCTTTTCAACCAAAGCCCACAAAACGTGTCCCATGCGTATCTAATGTAGGGACTGGGCAGCCATCATGCGGACGACATGCACCTCAGTTAGGGGAGGTTAAAGGGCATTTTCGTTTATTTAGCTAATTAATTAATTGCATAAGCACACCCACATCAAGGTGTATAACGAATTGCATGTTGCATTTATATTACGTAATAAAAATGAGTATGATGCATTTTGATAACTGATTGAATTCTAATTGTTATTCATTTCGCAGTTCAAATTAAATTGTGCAAAACTACTAAATATTTTTTTTTAAAATACAAATGTAGCTTGACAAATACAACATAAAACAATAGCAAGATACAGTTAACGTCAATGAAACAATGCACGTGCTGCCACCACGCGGAGAAAAATAGTTGATTTAAAGACATATTGTGGTAATACTGTTTGGAAGAAGCAAGCAATCATAAACTATTATCATCTTAAACTGTTTATACGTTAAGAAAACAAGTCAAACATGCTCAAATCGCATGCTTTCAAGGTCACGGGCACATCCATTGACTGTATAGGGCACATCGGACACAAATTGGATGTACACTTATCACATGACGGGAAACACTATTTAAACGCTATTTGGATACCGAAGTGACTTTTACGCAGCAGGTTAGGAGACTGAGGTTAAGGTTATGAAAAGAGGTAGGGTTAGCAAAAGTGCCCTTCTAACCTGCTAAGAAAATCACTTTGTATCGAAGTGGCGTGAAGAGTCTGTTACATGAAAGGTCTGTGCATGCTCATCGTGGTCAGCCCACGGCGCTGCACACATCTGATGTATATTTAAATCTGTATACTATGGCTGCGTTTAGACAGCCTGTCCAATTTTTTTTTCCACTAATAATTGTCTTTTGTCCAATCAGATCAGCTCTGATGTGAAAATCCCCGAAGTGATTGGTCAAAATACCAATGCACACATGCAATGACATCTCCTAGTTTCAATGATGTTTCTAGAGACAATATCTCTCTCTTCATCACTCAATACCTAGGTCTACCTCCACTGTATTCACATCCTACCATACATTTGTCTGTACATTATACCTTGATGCTATTTTATCGCCCCCAGAAACCTCCTTTTACTCTCTGTTCCAGACGTTATAGACGAACAATTCTTATTGCTTTTAGCCGTACCCTTATTCTTCTCCTCCTATGTTCCTCTGGCGATGTAAAGGTGAATCCAGGCCCTGCAATGCCTAGCTCCACTCCTATTCCCCAGGCGCTCTCTTTTGATGACTTCTGTAACCGTAATAGCCTTGGTTTCATGCATGTTAACATTAGAAGCCTCCTCCCTAAGTTTGTTCTATTCACTGCTTTAGCACACTCTGCCAACCCAGATGTTCTAGCTGTGTCTGAATCCTGGCTTAGGAAGACAACCAAAAATTCTGAAATTTTAATTCCAAATTACAACATTTTCAGACAAGATAGAACTGCCAAAGGGGGCGGTGTTGCAATCTACTGCAAAGATAGCCTGCAGAGTTCTGTCCTACTATCCAGGTCTGTACCCAAACAATTTGAACTTCTACTTCTAAAAATCCACCTCTCTAAAAACAAGTCTCTCACCGTTGCCGCCTGCTATAGACCACCCTCTGCCCCCAGCTGTGCTCTGGACACCATATGTGAACTGATTGCCCCCCATCTATCTTCAGAGCTCGTGCTGCTAGGCGACCTAAACTGTAACATGCTTAACACCCCAGCCATCCTACAATCTAAACTTGATGCCCTCAATCTCACTCAAATTATCAATGAGCCTACCAGGTACCCCCCCCAAAGCCTTAAACACGGGCATGCTCATAGATATCATCCTAACCAACTTTCCCTCTAAATACACCTCTGCTGTCTTCAACCAAGATCTCAGCGATCACTGCCTCATTGCCTGCATCCGTAATGGGTCAGCGGTCAAACGACCTCCACTCATCACTGTCAAACGCTCCCTGAAACACTTCAGCGAGCAGGCCTTTCTAACCGACCTGGCCGGGGTATCCTGGAAGGATATTGATCTCATCCCGTCAGTAGAGGATGCCTGGATATTTTTTTTAAATGCCTTCCTAACCATCTTAAATAAGCATGCCCAATTCAAAAAATGTAGAACCAGCAACAGATACAGCCCTTGGTTCTCTACAGACCTGACTGCGCTTGACCAGCACAAAAACATCCTGTGGTGTTCTGCATTAGCATCGAATAGCCCCCGGGATATGCAACTTTTCAGGGAAGTTAAGAACCAATATATACAGGCAGTTAGGAAAGCTAAGGCTAGCTTTTTCAAGCAGAAATTGGAATCCTGTAGCAAAAAATCTAAAAAGTTCTGGGACACTGTAAAGTCCATGGAGAATAAGAGCACCTCCTCCCAGCTGCCCACTGCACTGAGGCTAGGAAACACTGTCACAACTATAATTGAGAATTTCAATAAGCATTTTTCTACGGCTGACCATGCTTTCCACCTGGCTACCCCTACCCCGGTCAACAGGCCTGCACCCCACACAGCAACTCACCCAAGCCTCCCCCATTTCTCCTTCACCCAAATCCAGATAGCTGATGCTCTGAAAGAGCTGCAAAATCTGGACCCCTACAAATTAGCCGGGCTAGACAACCTGAACCCTCTCTTTCTAAAATGATCTGCCGAAATTGGAAAGATTGGAAAGCTGCCGCGGTCATTCCCCTCTTCAAAGGGGGGAGACACTCTAGACCCAAACTGCTACAGACCTATATCTATCCTACCCTGCCTCCGAAAGCCAAGTTAACAAACAGATTACCGACCATTTCAAATCCCACCGTTCCTTCTCCTCTATGCAATCTGGTTTCAGAGCTGGTCATGCTGCTTCGTTCTGATGTTCGGCTTTATCAAAAGCTACCGCAACGCTTTTCCATTTCTAACAAGCGTGCTCTTCCAACCACCGTCTCGCTTCATGCCATCACCATTTCTTTTCAAGGGTCAGTTTATGAAGTGCCGCACATATTTGGCTTATTTTCCATAACAATCTCAGACAAGTTATTTTTTTTGTGACTTTTAAATATTGCACCGATTTCAGACTTTTTTTGTGTGAATTGCTTCAGCAGGACCCCTCTAGATCTTTGTCATACATCTGACATATTATTATAGCTAATATAATATAGGTATTATTTGTTCCAGCCAGCAGCTAACGTTATAACAATTCCCCCCTTCAACACCGTCCCCAACTTAAGTTTTTTGTTAAGGTTGTAGTTTTGTCACTTGACAATTTTATTTTGGAGTTTTGTTTTGCTTGCTAACTTAGCTTACAGACATGGCACAGTTCGTAAATACCGGTACAATTAGCTCGGAACACACCAATGTAAACTAGCTATTAACGAACTAATTGTATTTGGTTACTCAAATAGTTTTTTAGTGTAAATTGATTTAGACGGCGCAGTTTAGACAGCATGGACCCATTTGGGTATTGGCTAGATGGGATACAATTTATGCCAAATTGACGTCAAACGTTGAATGTTTCAGTTAACCCTAAACCGTCTCATGACCTTATTTTCTTAACCTGTTACGTTTATACTAATGCGAAAAGTAAAGTCTGACAAACTGTATCCCTTCTAGCCAAAACCACGTAGACGTCATCATAGCCATAAATGGGTCCCCCAACGACAACGTGATTGTCATAGAAACTGAATTCCGATAACGTTAGAGAGTTCGCCATCTTGTAGTCCTAAAAACTAGAAATGAGTTACCTCTGATCTTTCAGCCATTCCTATGGGGGAAAGAATGGGGTTTGGGGATAAACCCTTAAAATAAGGTCTGAGGTTAACACAGGCTTAGGAGATGTTATACATTTTATTTATTTATTTTTATTTCACCTTTATTTAACCAGGTAGGCTAGTTGAGAACAAGTTCTCATTTACAACTTCGACCTGGCCAAGATAAAGCAAAACAGTTCGACACATACAACGACACAGAGTTACACATGTAATAAACAAACATACAGTCAATAATACAGTAGAAAAAGTGTATATACAGTGTGTGCAAATGAGGTAGGATAAGGGAGGTAAGGCAATAAATAGGCCATGGTGGCGAAGTAATTACAATATAGCAATTACACACTGGAATGGTAGATGTGCAGAAGATGAATGTGCAAGTAGAGATACTGGGGTCCAAAGGAGCAAAATAAATAAAGTTTGAGGATGTGCTAGTTGGATGGGCTGTTTACAGATGGGCTATGTGCAGTGATCTGTGAGCTGCTCTGACCGCTGGTGCTTAAAGCTACTGAGGGAGATATGAGTCTCCAGCTTCAGTGATTTTTGCAGTTCGTTCCAGTCATTGGCAGCAGAGAACTGGAAGGAAAGGCGGCCAAAGGAAGAATTGGCTTTGGGGGTGACCAGTGAGATATAAATGCTGGAGCGGGTGCTACTGGTGGGTGCTGCTATGGTGACCAGTGAGCTGAGATAAGGCGGGGCTTTACCTAGCAGAGACTTGCAGATGACCTGGAGCCAGTGGGTTTGGCGATGAGTATGAAGCGTGGGCCAGCCAACGAGAGGGTAAATCTCGCAGTGGTGGGTATTATATGGGGCTTTGATGACAAAACGGATGGCACTGTGATAGACTGCATCAAATTTGTTGAGTAGAGTGTTGGAGGCTATTTTGTAAATGGCATCGCCGAAGTCGAGGATCAGTAGGATGGTCAGTTTTACAAGAGTATGTTTGGCAACATGAGTGAAGGATGCTTTGTTGCGAAATAGGAAGCCAATTCTAGATTTAATTTTGGATTGGAGATGCTTAATGTGAGTCTGGAAGGAGAGTTTACAGTCTAAGCAGACACCTAGGCATTTGTAGTTGTCCACATTCTAAGTCAGAACCGTCCCTAGTAGTGATGCTGGACGGGCGGGCAGGTGCGGGCAGCGATCGGTTGAAGAGCATGCATTTAGTTTTACTTGCATTGAAGAGCAGTTGGAGGCCATGGAAGGAGAGTTGTATGGCATTGAAGCTCGACTGGAGATTAGTTAACACAGTGTCCAAAGAAGGGCCAGAGGTATATAGAATGGTGTCATCTGCGTAGAGGTGGATCAGAAAATCACCAACAGCAAGAGCGACATCATTGATGTACAGTCGTGGCCAAAAGTTTTGAGAATGACACAAATATTAATTTCCACAAAGTTTGCCGCTTCAGTGTCTAGATATTTTTGTCAGATATTACTATGGAATACTGAAGTATGATTACAAGCATTTCATGAGTGTCAAAGGCTTTTATTGACAATTACATGAAGTTGATGCAAAGAGTCAATATTTGCTGTATTGACCCTTCTTAGCAGCCCATTCTTGCATAATCAATGTTTGGAGTTTGTCAGAATTTGTGAGGTTTTGTTTGTCCACCCGCCTCTTGAGGATTGACCACAAGTTCTCAATAGGATTAAGGTCTGGGGAGTTTCCTGGCCATGGACCCAAAATATCGATGTGTTGGTCCCCGAGTCACTTAGTTATCACTTTTGCCTTATGGCAAGGTGCTCCATCATGCTGGAAAAGGCATTGTTCGTCACCAAACTGTTATTGGATGGTTGGGAGAAGTTGCTCTCGGAGGATGTGTTGGTACCATTCTTTTTCAATGACTGTTTTTAGGCAAAAATGTGAGTGAGCCCACTCCCTTGGCTGAGAAGCAACTGTAAAGAATTGCTATTCTCTTATGCAAGTGATCAGCCTACTGCTAAATACATGGCTACAACTCACAGTAAAGCCTGTGGGGTCCCCTACAGGATAGCTCCCACATTACACACTGACTGCCAAACCAGCGCACACACAGTCTCCTTTAGCTGAACGGATGTGACGGCGGGATTCTAGAGTGACGGACGGCCCAGCTGAGCCAATGGCGGAAGACTACAGACGGACGGCCCAGCTGAACCAATCCAAAGATCCGATCTCCCAGGATCAACCTACTTTCTGTTTTGTATAAATTGTATTGTAACGGTTCACTCTTTCTCTTTTCCTGCTGTTCTGTGCGAGCGAACGGGAGAGCCGTATTTACGTGTACCAGATATTCTCACTCTGAATAAACTGTCGCTTGTCTACAATTTTAACACCTTGTCTGAATCAATCCTTAACCGGCTCACCCTTCTACATAACCTTTTATCAACACAACCCCACACATGAATGGTCTCAGAATGCTTTACTGTTGGCATGCCACAGGACTGATGGAAGCACTCACCAGACAAGTTTTTTTCCGGATGCCCCAAACAATCGGAAACGGGATTCATCAGAGAAAATGACTTTACCCCAGTCCCCAGCAGTCCAATCCCTGTACCTTTTGCAGAATATAAGTCTGTCCCTGATATCTTTCCTGGAGAGTAGTGGTTTCTTTGCTGCCCTTCTTGACAGCAGGCCATCCTCCAAAAGTCTTCGCCTCACTGTGCGTGCAGATGCACTCACACCTGCCTGCTGCCATTCCTGAGCAAGCTCTGTACTGGTGGTGCCCCGATCCCGCAGCTGAATCAACTTTAGGAGACGGTCCTGGTGCTTGCTAGACTTTCTTGGGCGCCCTGAAGCCTTCGTCACAACAATTGAACCACTCTCCTTGAAGTTTTTGATGATCTGATAAATGGTTGATTTAGGTGCAATCTTACTGGCAGCAATATCCTTGTCTGTGAAGCCCTTTTTGTGCAAAGCAATGATGACGGTCCGTGTTTCCTTGCAGGTAACCATGGGTGACAGAGGAAGAACAATGATTCCAAGCACCACCCTCCTTTTGAAGCTTCCAGTCTGTTATTCAAACTCAATCAGCATGACAGAGTGATCTCCATCCTTGTCCTCGTCAACACTCACACCTGTGTTAACGAGAGAATCACTGACATGATGTCAGCCGGTCCTTTTGTGGCAGGGCTGAAATGCAGTGGAAATGTTTTTGGGAGATTCAGTTCATTTGCATGGTAAAGAGGGAGTTTACAATTAATTGCAATTCATCTGATCACTCTTCATAACATTCTGGAGTATATGCAAATTGCCATCGTACAAACTGAGGCAGCAGACTTTGTGAAGATTAATATTTGTGTCATTCTCAAAACCTTTGGCCACGGCTGTATACAGAGAAGAGAGTCGGCCCGAGAATTGAACCCTGTGGCACCCCCATAGAGACTGCCAGAGGTCCGGACAACAGGCCCTACGATTTGACACACTGAACTCTATCAGAGAAGTAGGTGGTGAACCAGGCGAGGCAATCATTTGAGAAACCAAGGCGGTTGAGTCTGCCGATAAGAATGTGGTGATTGACAGAGTCGAAAGCCTTTGCCAGGTCGATGAATACGGCTGCACAGTAATGTCCCTTATCGATGGCTGTTATGGTATCGTTTAGGACCTTGAGTTCTCCCACTTAAAAAGATGAGAGGCCTGTAATTTTCGTCATAGGTACACTTCAACTATGACAGACAAAATGAGGAAAACAAATCCAGAAAATCACATTGTAGGATTTTAAATGAATTTATTTGCAAATTATGGTGGAAAATAAGTATTTGGTCACCTACAAACAACCAAGATTTCTGGCTCTCACAGACCTGTAACTTCTTCTTTAAGAGGCTCCTCTGTCCTCCACTCGTTACCTGTATTAATGGCACCTGTTTGAACTTGTTATCAGTATAAAAGACAACTGTCCACAAACCTCAAACAGTCACACTCCAAACTCCACTATGGCCAAGACCAAAGAGCTGTCAAAGGACACCAGAAACAAAATTGTAGACCTGCACCAGGCTGGGAAGACTGAATCTGCAATAGGTAGGCAGCTTGGTTCGAAGAAATCAACTGTGGGAGCAATTGTTAGGAAATGGAAGACATACAAGACCACTGATAATCTCCCTCGATCTGGGGCTCCACGCAAGATCTCACCCTGTGGGGTCAAAATGATGACAAGAACGGTGAGCAAAAATCCCAGAACCACACGGGGGAACTAGTGAATGACCTGCAGAGAGCTGGGACCAAAGTAACAAAGCCTACCATCAGTAACACACTACGCCGCCAGGGACTCAAATCCTGCAGTGCCAGACGTGTCCCCCTGCTTAAGCCAGTACATGTCCAGGCCCGTCTGAAGTTTGCTAGAGAGCATTTGGATGATCCAGAAGAAGATTGGGGAATGTCATATGGTCAGATGAAACCAAAATAGAACTTTTTGGTAAAAACTCAACTCGTCGTGTTTGGAGGACAAAGAATGCTGAGTTGCATTCAAAGAACACCATAGCTACTGTGAAGCATGGGGTGGAAACATCATGCTTTGGGGCTGTTTTTCTGCAAAGGGACCAGGACGACTGATCCGTGTAAAGGAAAGAATGAATGGGGCCATGTATCGTGAGATTTTGAGTGAAAACCTCCTTCCATCAGCAAGTACATTGAAGATGAAACGTGGCTGGGTCTTTCAGCATGACAATGATCTCAAACACACCGCCCGGGCAACGACGGAGTGGCTTCGTAAGAAGCATTTCAAGGTCCTGGAGTGGCCTAGCCAGTCTCCAGATCTCAACCCCATAGAAAATCTTTGGAGGGAGTTGAAAGTCCGTGTTTCCCAGCAACAGCCCCAAAACATCACTGCTCTAGAGGAGATCTGTATGGAGGAATGGGCCAAAATACCAGCAACAGTGTGTGAAAACCTTGTGAAGACTTCGTTTGACCTCTGTCATTGCCAACAAAGGGTATATAACAAAGTATTGAGATAAACTTTTGTTATTGACCAAATACTTATTTTCCACCATAATTTGCAAATAAATTCATTAAAAATCCTACAATGTGATTTTCTGAGGGAAAAATCCAATTTTGTCTGTCATAGTTGAAGTGTACCTATGATGACAATTACAGGCCTCTCTCATCTTTTTAAGTGGGATAACTTGCACAATTGGTGGCTGACTAAATACTTTTTTGCCCCACTGTATGTCAGGAGAAGTGCAGTATTATCATAAGGAGAAATGCTTGGAATACGGAGGAGGAATGGAGGGGAAAAGTGAGGCAGAGGAGGTCTAAGAGAGAAAGGCAGGAAGAGGGTGAGCTTGAGTCGGTTAAAAATGGGGGAAAAGCGAGACGTTTGTAAAAGAATAATGGTAGAAAGTGTAAGCAGAGTGAGCTGAAGACAAGAGGAGAAATGGAAGTGAATGAGGTTTAAGTATCGGAGGTGGTAGGTTTGATGAAGTTCTTGGAGCCTGAGGCTTGCACGAGGGTCAGGATAAAGAAGAGTCTGACAGTAGGAGTGAAGTTTTGGAAAACGTGGACCCTTGCTTTTTGGCTGATCCATTTGTAGTTTCAGGGTGGGTGAAAACAGAGTTGGGTGCTGTGGAAACAGTGAGGTTAACCAGAAGTGGTCTTGTGATAATTGTTTGTGTTTCTGCTGCTCAGAGGGAGAAGGCTCTCCGAGACGTGAATCGTTTTGCTCTCAAGAAAAGGGCGTCATTGAAAGGAGTAATTACTGACGGAGCAGAAAATGTCGAAGTTGACCGAAGTTGAAGGGGGAAGATTCTCTGTGTTTGTGATGCTTGTCGTTTGGTGCGACACAGACACAGTGAGGTGAGTGGTGAAACAGAAGAATCATTGTCTGTTCTTTTGAGTTTTGATGTTGAGTCTTTGCCTGATAAAGTGATATTCGGATATATAAGTTATCTTGCACAAGATTTTGTGGTGAATACATTACGTTGTTACAGGTGGCAGAATAGTTACAGGGTGTGTTAAGTGGTTGTGTCCAGTTGCGGTTTTAGCATGTAAATCTTGGTGGGGCAAAAAAGTATAAAAGTGGGACGCATGCCCGCAAAGCCACTATACAACATAACACAACACTAAACAATACATTAATTGCACTATAACGTTGACAAACGGTGCCCACAAACTGTTAGGGCCCACATAAAGCTGTCCGAACAGCAGTCCCATCTTACCACTGCTACACCTGGCTATCAGCAAAGCCTTGTCTGGCAATGAAACAGTTAATTCAGCCTCATTTACTGCCTTTAAAAAAAACATAGCTGATATGGCTGACTTGCTTAACAAATGTGGTTTCTAATGACAATTGAGATGTACAAACTATTGCATAAGGGGATGACAAGCGGATAAGAGGCAAGCCATAATTTCGAATAAGACATGAATGAGCGAGCTAGGACGGATTTAGTTAATATATCTATTTGTATAGCACTTTTGAAATGTACCGTGACAGATTTCAGAACATGGGCCGTTCTTACAGTGTTCTCCCTGTACACCAAGTCAGAACCGTAGGATAAATAAAGGGGGCATGATGCAAAAATGAAGGCTCTTACAATATTTGATGATTACATTTCTCTAAAACAGGTTATGGGCTACATGTGCACCACCAAGTCAGAACAATAGGGGAAATTAAGAGGGGTAAATAGACCAAATTATCAGAGTGAGGCACATGGGCTACTAACATCTTACTATACAACATACACTTAGTATTACTTTCTTAGCTACAGTATACATATCTCTCTGGCATATTACATAATTTATGCAGCAGCATACAAGACATTTTTCGACTCAGCTTGTTGCGCTGTGCTCACTTGAACAGGAAGGTGGCGCTGCGGTCCTTCGTAGGCAAATTTTGTTATTTTGTCATTCTCTGGATGTATGGTGTTCTCAAAACAAATGGGAACTCTGGAAAAAAAACATGTTGAATCATGATGACATCATTGATCTTCACGTCGTAGCTCTAGAAAGAGGCCGGATTTACAATTCCAGGTTCGATGACTGTTCAAAGCGTATTTTCCCAGTCGGTGCTCGTTTATTCCGAATTTACCAGTTGTCTTGAACTCGCTGAAGTCAAGTTTTCGCAGTTCCGAGTTAACAATTGTTTTGAGCATGGCACAAATCATGCTTCATTGACAGCTTGGCCAATGTTGAACGTTTATAATTTTACATTTGGAAAAGAGCCCCCTAATCCCAGATTTGGGACCACACAGCCACTGTCACTGATTCCTTCCAAACCACTCATTGTTGAATTTGTGATTCCCAACTTGCTGTGTAATGTTTATGTCCAATGTCCGATGAGCACCGATGCGTTTTATCTGTAATTTCTCTTCATTATTTCTCTTCATATGACAAGGATTAAAAAGGATTTGCCAGTAGATTGTCGACTTGATTCATGATGATGACTGCTAGCTAAGATTTTGAAAGTATGATGTTGACAGTCAAATCAAGGCTACTGTACATATAACGTGATTTGACGTCAATTTATCGGTGGCCAATGACTTTGAGCCTTCTTGGATAGGCACTTCTAATGTAACTCTATGGCAGTACCCAAGGGGCTATTTTCGATGTCTAACATTAGACCTTTTGGTGACGTGGCATCCGCATGAGTGACAAAACACTGAGCCAATCACGGCGCAACGCTCCGTGTTTTCTGCTGGCGTGCACCACCACCACAGAAAGCACTGAGCTAGGCTGAAACACCTGCATTTTGGAGCTGCCTTACTCAAGAAAACAAAAAAGAAACCATGTTTGTATGCAGCTTATTAACTCAATTATGTATTTTTTTTACACTGTTTGCAAACTGATATGTGAATACGTATTAATTTCAAAATAACATGCAAAACAGGCAAGCATTTGCTAAAAATGTGGGGCTCAATCCCTGAATAACGGGTCGCCACTGGTGGTGTCCCATCCTTTCAGGTTGTTGGTCTGAGGTAGGACTAATAGATTGAAATAGTGGAGTAGGATGGGGTTATTTTTTAATTGTATTTTTAAAACAATTTGTGAGTGTCGTGTTAGATGGTAGGGTATTTGTTTATTTATTTTTTTCAAGCGAAGTATAAGGGAGTTGTACTCCAGTCTAGTAGGTGGCGGTAATACAACATTTATTGGATGCCAACCGCCGTTAAACATCATCAAAGAAGAAGTAAACCGACCCTTGTTGTGAACGCGCAGTTCTCTGTCACCCAGTCAGCTGACATTCAGTGCCAGTTTGTTGCTTGTCATTAGGCCCATGTTTTTACGTCGTGTATGAGCAACTGAAAATCTATTTAGTCAAATCAAGTAGCTGATTATTATTAGTCAGTTGTTTTCTAGCTACCTTTATTAGTAAGCAAAAAACAACAACTGAAGAACCAGCCATGGCGCTCAGCGATGCCGACGTACAGAAACAGGTAACATTATCTTGCTTGCTAAAGCTAGCTGTCTAGTTAGCTTTTCTAGCTAGCTAAGTTTTGCTAACACAAACTATTATAAAGTAGAAACGGTCATCTGTGTGCTTTCTTTTTAGTTGGCTATGCTAGCATGTCTGCTGTGTGATGTATACAGTTAGCTATATATTTGTCAGCTCTCACCAAATGTCAAAAGAGCTACTATAGTTCGATGCATCATGGCACTTCCCCCTTCTGATTCAAAATGTATCTCCACTGTCCAGTGTTTCTAGATTTATATGAAATATGATCTATAATTAATTACAATATGAGTGAAACAGTTTTCCTTCACAAAAATGTATTTAGTATGTTAAAAAGCAGCTTTTATGTGTGGGTATAACGTTACTCCATGGATGTGTGCTTGTACTTTACATTTAAAAAAATTGATATGTAGACCTTTGATTGGCAGCTCATATATGAGGAAATAACTTTTTGAAACGGTCTATTTAGATACAACTGAGTTTTTTTTTTTTTCTTAAGTGTTTTTTTTCCCCCCTCCCAATTCATGCTTTGGCCACATTCGAGTATAGGATGTGTCAAACATTATTTAGATAAAAGTGAGATTTTCACTGGACAATTAGGCCTAGTTTAATTTAGCAAGTTAGAGAACAAGCTAATTAATTAGTGCTTTCTATGCATATCAACCCACTCTAATCCATGAGTAGATTGGTTTGCCATGCCAGTAATTTGCTTTGCCTTGATATATTGTGCCTCTGGGTTTTTGTGTTGGAAAGGCACTTTGGGAATCAATAATTCCCCCCTGCCTAATGTTTTAGAGTGCATTATATGAAAGATGACATACAGGCAACAATGTACTGCGTCTAGGCATAGCTAGTTAAAAAAGTTGCCTTTGGGACCTATGATGGTGGATTCCTCACTTGATCATGAGAAAATTAGTTCTACACACTTCTTCATCCCCTGTTTCTCCTTGGACAGATCAAGCATATGATGGCCTTCATTGAACAGGAAGCCAATGAGAAAGCAGAAGAAATTGATGCAAAGGTAATACTCTCCCATCTAGCCTGCAAGTCTGGTAAAGGTACTGTACAAAATATTAACACATTTGTCTGCTCCTAAAGGCAGAAGAGGAGTTCAACATTGAGAAGGGCCGTCTGGTGCAGACACAAAGGCTCAAGATCATGGAGTACTATGAGAAAAAAGAAAAGCAGATCGACCAGCAGAAGAAAATGTGAGTTTTTTTTCCCCCTGTTATATCCCAGCAGTTGAAGTGAATTCTTCTCAGCTGAATGGGACATACTCTTCATAATGATATCTTTTCTGGAGGCAGATCCTCATTTAAACAGTGCAACATTTTGGCAATTATTACTTCTTACCCAGAGTCAGATGAACTCATTGATATGTCTCTGCGTGCAGTTTGAAAGTGTTTGCGAGATGACTGGAAGTCTACAGGAACAGCTAGCATGCTAGTATGCTAACTACAAAATGACACCGTGACATCACTATTCTGCCCTACCAAGCAAAAAGCAGTGGTGGAAAAAGTACCCAATTGTCATACTCGAGTAAAAGTAAAGATGGCTTAACAGAAAATGACTCAAGGGAAAGTCATCCAGTAATATACTACTTGAGTAAAAGTATTTGATTTTAAATATACTTAAGTATCAAAAGTAAATGTAATTTTAAAAATATACTAAAGTACCAAAAGGTCAAGTATAAAAAAAAATGTAAAATTCCTTATGGCAAACCAGATGGCATGATTTATTTTAATTTTTTATTCACAGATAGTCAGGGACACACCAACACTCAGACATAGTTTAAAAATGAAGTGTTTGTGTTTAATGAGTCAATCAAATCAGAGGCAATAGGAATGAGCCAGGATGCTCTCTTGAAAAGTGTGTGAATTTGACAATTTTCCTGTCCTGTTAAGCATTCAAAAGTACTTTTGGGTGTCAGGAAAAATGTATGGAGTAAAAATTACATTCTTTTCTTTATGAATGTAGTGGAGTAAAAGTTGTCAAAATATAAATAGTAAAGTACAGATACCCCCCAAAAATGACTTAAGTAGTACTTTAAGTATTTTCACTTATTTACCTTGGTTTCACAGTAACTTTATGCAGTTACTGCTAACATGACCCCCATTTTCTCCAAAACACAATACAATATAGGCAGGATACTTGTCCACATGATTAAGCATGTATTTAATGTAGCAAAAATGATATTAACTTTTTTTCAACCAAATGAGCAGTTTTTTTTTACCTTCTTGGTAGAGCAGTATTCTTCCCTTTTGCACCATAATTTGTTCTCTCCATGTTGTCCTGTCCAAACCATGTGTTGTGCCTCCCATTGATAAGAGTACTTGTCTGCCACTTAATATTTGGCTTCTCCACACAGTCAGATGTCCAACCTGATGAACCTGGCTCGACTGAAGGTGCTGAAAGCTCGTGATGACATGATTTCGGTTAGTGGCGTCTTTCCTGCAATTATCTGACCACATTAAATGTTTCGCCTATCAACAACATTTTAGATTTCTTGTTGCTAGTGATGTCTGACTCTTTTTCTTTCTGTGTGTCAGGATCTGCTAACTGAGGCTCGTCAGAGGCTGGCTAACATTGCCAAGGACCCGGCGAGGTACCCTGCCTTGTTGGAGGGACTAGTTCTGCAGGTAGTCTTTCTGTGCGCTCAGGAGTAAACCGACTCATGTAGGCTGACAGAAGTTTGCCGTGCCGCTAATACTCACTGTCATGCAATGAACCATGGCTACTATATGTGGTCTAATTATGTCCGGACTTTAATTTCAGGGATTCTACCAACTGCTGGAGCCCAAAGTGATAATTCGCTGCCGGCAGCAGGACATTGCCATGGTGCAGGTCAGTGTTATGTTATTAGGGATACCTTGTTGAGTCACTTCAATTCTTTGCCATTGTCTGTGTATCATGACTGATTTCAGCTTGTATTATGACTTGAATTGGCCTACTTTTGTTTGAGAACATTTGGATTCCTTCACAATTTGGTTTTCACCATGCAGGCTGCTGTTCAGAAAAATATCCCCATCTATAAAGCTGCTGTGAAGAGCAACATTGAGGTCGGCATTGACCAAGACCGGCACCTTTCACCAGACATGTATGAGATTCCTTTTCATTTCACATTAATTGTGGCTAAACAAAGAGCACATCAATAACAACCCAACAATCAGGATGCTAAAATGGGAGTCAGGTAGCCTAGCAGTTAAGCGCGTTGGGACAGTAAAAAAAGGTCGCTGATTCGAATCCCCGAGCCGGCAAGGTGGGGAAAAACTTCCGTTTTGCCCTTGAGCAAGGCAGTTAACCACCAACAACAACTGCTCCTGTGTGCCGACGATGCCGAAGTTGATTAAGGCTGCCCCCTGCACCTTTCTGATTAAGGTGTTGGGTTAAATGCGGAAGACACATTTCAGTTGAATGCATTGTTGTTCAACTGACTAGATATCCCCATCCCCTTAAATAGAGTGCATGTATTTTTATTCGGCACATTAGCAATGCAAAGGAATAGGAGAGATTACATCTACTTTACTGTTATGTTAAAATGGTTTTACATCTGTTTTTGAACGTTAACTTTATCACACTGTGCAAATTAGGTCTATCCATGTGATTGATTGAGATAAGAGGACATAAGCAAGCTATAGTGGTCCTTCAGCGAGTGACTGTGACCTGTATGATTCTGGTGTCCACAGCTCTGGAGGTATTGAGATGTACAACGCTAATGGGAAGATCAAGGTAGCCAACACCCTGGAGAGCAGGCTAGACCTCATGGCCCAGCAGGTACAGTATTGACATATTAGGCAGAAGAGGAGGGGTTAGGAATCACAATAGAAATACCCCAAACACTAACCCAAGTATGTCACATGTACTCCAACAGGATGAGGTTGATTTGAATCTGCTTGATCTTATCTACCTTTGTAAGCTCGGTTGATGAGTACTCTGTATCCTGAGTAGTACCGGGACAGCTAGGTATTCTCTCTGACCTTTCTGTTTGTTCTCTGACAGATGATGCCTGAGGTCAGAACGGCTCTGTTCGGTGCCAACCCGAACCGTAAGTTTTTTGGACTAAAAGATGGTGATGCTGTTGGAGACAAAGGTTAAGGGATCATTGGAAGTGTTACTGCGAACAAGCCTCTCATTTGGGCTGGATATGTTGAAAGTTGAGCAGAGCCTAAGAACACCCTTTCTCTGATCTTCCCAACTTTAAGCACTTATCTATATGATCTTCCAAAGTAAGAAAATGTTTTATGAGACATGATGTGAGGGAGAATGTGTGTTGTCTGGTGTCAAGGGTAGGTGGCTTTCACAAGTGTTTTATACTACCTCCTCAGTTTACCACTGCTCCCCTCCCATCACTAAGGGTTGTCTCATTGTCCCCTTACTTTCCCTTGAGGAATAATCAAGTTATTTTTGTTTACTGTAAGGTGTCCAAACACCTAACAGGGTGGCTGCCGCTGTATTCCTTTTGATGTTTCTGTGTATTTTGTGTGTTGAGAGGGAACATATTGGATTGGAGAATGAATGTCTTGTTGTTACTTACCAATGTGATTAACAATACATATGCAACAAAGAAACATGAATATTCACTGTTTGTACAGATTGTTCATTCAATTCAGATGTTCTCCAATGAGGAATAAAATGGTTATTCCAACCCAATCATAAAATGTATAAAACAAAATGCTTTCATTGCCACCTAGTGAACTTAATCCAAAGTGCGTTGGCAAGAACCTGGTACTTTTTTAAATGGATCTTATCATAGTATAGCCTAAGTTGTACATCAAACTAACTTCTGCTGAATTGCAAAATGTGTAAGATAAATGGCAAGATGTTTCGGACGAGACTCCATCATCCATCACCAGAAATAAGGCTTTATCTGCATCATTTTTATTGTTTGCATGACATGTAATGCAAAGATGCATTAAAAAAAGTTAAGCTAACAGTTACAGCTAGCTCTGAAGAGGTTTGCTTCTGAGCCTGAGTTGTGGAGAACAGGAAGGTAAGACTTCTGAGTGCAGGCCCAACAGTCTTAACCTGTAGGAGAGGAGCCTGGCTGTTCAGTGGGTTACAGTACAGAGACTGGGATTAAAGCATTAACAGGAGGAGTCCAAGATTACAACTCTGGACTCAAGGATGGGTTGTCCTTTTTCATGAAACGAAAAGGATCTGTGAAAGATGGACCAATTGCTTTGAATTGCCGGACACATTTTAGACTTCTCATGGCAGTGTAGTCAGCATTATACAACATTAGTAAATAAAATGTTTGATACTTTAAAAACAAATGTTGATGGATTTGTCACTTACATATAAAGTGCTTTTGTCAAACCATGATAGCTTGGTAACTTCCTTAGTGATGGCAAAGTCAAGGAGCCTTTGCCATCTAAGAACCACAGAGTAATCTCCCTCAATTCACTGCTGAATGAAGCAGTATGTTTTGTACTGTAAGGGACACTGACACATGCTGCTGCTATCCCAGTAGCCCTAGCAACTGCCTTCCTACGCCCAGGAAGTAGACCCCCTGTGTGATGCCAAAGAGGGGGTCGATGACCAGTGCGTGACTAGTTGCCCCCTTGAGGAATGTTGCTGGACCCTTTAATTAAATTCAAATGTATTTATATAGCCCTTCGTACATCAGCTGATATCTCAAAGTGCTGTACAGAAACCCAGCCTAAAACCCCAAACCGCAAGCAATGCAGGTGTAGAAGCACGGTGGCTAGAAAAAACTCCCTGGAAAGGCCAAAGCCTGGTTCCTCTCTAGGTTTCTTCCTAGGTTATGTGGGGTGGCCAGTCATCTTCTGGCTGTGCGGGGTGGAGATTATAACAGAACATGGCTAAGATGTTCATAAATGACCAGCATGGTCCAATAATAAGGCAGAACAGTTGAAACTGGAGCAGCAGCACAGCCAGGTGGTCTGGGGACAGCAATGAGTCATGTCAGGTAGTCCTGAGGCATGGTCCTAGGGCTCAGGTCCTCCGAGAGAGAGAAAGAAAGAGAGAATTAGAGAGAGCACACTTAAAATTCACACAGGACACCGAATAGGACAGGAAAAGTACTCCAGATATAACAAACTGACCCTAGCCCCCCGACACAAACTACTGCAGCATAAATACTGGAGGCTGAGACAGAAGGGGTCAGGGGACACTGTAGCCCCATCCGAGGACAGGGCCAAACAGGAAGGATATAACCCTACCCACTTTGCCAAAGCACAGCCCACACACCACTAGAGGGATATCTTCAACCACCAATTTACCATCCTGAGACAAGGCCGAGTATAGCCCACAAAGATCTCCGCCACGGCACAACCCAAGGGGGGACGCCAACCCAGACAGGAAGATCACAGATCCTCCTATGGAAGTGTGAGAAACCTGCTGTCAACCAAAGGTTAGCACATCCATATTGGAGAAATGTGTTTTATGGTGCAAGCCTTACCGTGTGCAGTCAACAATGCCACGGTATGTGTCCTCCCTCTTCTGCAAGGTCTGTATACGAGTCTTTATGACTGCCAACAAACACACACACAATGAAACCAATGTAAACTCAACTGCCCTTAAAGTACAGACAATGTGGGTATCATGCTCTGGGATTGCAGAGTTATTGATAATATATTTCATACCATTATAATTGTGGTCTCATGGTATAATTTAATCGTAAACTGCTAATCAAATGAAATAGCCTTTGCAATCCCAACCCAACACAGGAATCAGCCCTTACAAACTGCCCCTGTATGACATCTACAGATTAGATGGTCTTATTGTGGACATTAACGTTTCGGACTGAATGACATGCACTGCTACTGAATACAGTGGTTTATCTCTCCTTTATGGGGCTCCCCCAGCCCTTCCCTGTATGTCTCTCTCACCGTCAAGTGGTGTGACAGCTACAGCTGCCACTAATCCGGCTGTAGTAAGGGGGCCCGCTCCTGCAAGTCTCCATGACTACTCGGCCCTTCCCAGCGTGTTCAGGTTGGTGAACAGCGGGAAGTAGATCATAGAGAAAGGAAAATCCCTGGAATACGAAAAGAACGCAGGCATGTTTCAGTCGGTCCACAGCTAGATTCAGCCTGCCAGACATACAATAACTGCAGTAACCTATTGATTTATGTTGGCCTTGATTAGCCAGGGTGCCAGACCACACATACAGTAAGTACTGTACATATGTAAAAGACAAACGTACAGAAATACAAAATATTGAACGGAGCGATGCAATATGTGGTATATGTAAATCAGGCAGCCTTTACAAGAAGTAAATCAAAGTCTTTGCCACAAACTAATCACCAGTAAAATGAGTCAAATCAGGCCTGACAGTGAGTCTAGCAGGTTACCTCAGTTCAGGATTACGTCATTCCGAACTGAACAAGAGAAATGTGTGTGTGCTTCACAGGAGGCTGCTGAGGGGAGGAAGGGTCATATTGATGTACGGAACGGCGCGAATGGAATGGCATCTAACACCTGGAACCATGTGTTTAATGTACAGTATTTGATACCGTTCCACTGATTCCGCTCCAGCCATTACCACGAGCCCATCCTCCCCAATTACGGGGCCTCAACCTCCTGTTGTGTGCTTGTACCACAGGGAGTGAGTGAGTGATTGAGTGTGTGCGTGCGGTGTGCGTTTGTTTGACACGTACAATTTGTATAATATCATTCTTTCCTTTAGCTTTTCACTTTCTATGCTATTTGCCTATGTGGATTTGTCAGAGGCAGAGAGAGAGACAGAGTGTCACACCTCATCAGTGTGGCTCCTGCTCCCTGGTAGAGGCCTGGCAGGCCGCGTGTCTTCAGTAGCTCCAGGGTAATACGGACGGCAGGGGTCCGAGGTGGAGGGGCAGGCTGGGCTGGAGGAGATGGACCAGGAGCTGGACCAGAAGCTGCAGTGTGTGCATGGACCACTCTGCTTATGTCAGCTGTCACACACACACATCACATCAGTGCCAAAAAACTTCAGCAGCAGTCTGAGATGTGGTTGGCCTAAGGACAAACGGTTCACAGAACTCAACCAACCTTCCTGCGTCCTGCAAATGGATCTTGAGCATCTCTATGGGTGTGGTCACTATCATCTGGCAGGTCCCCGCCCCACATCCTGCCAGTATCTCCCCCCACAGGGGCAACTTCCTGTGGGCCAAATGACAGGGTTAACAGACTAATGAATAGACACATAGCAATAATAACAATAATGGCACCACCCCTGATAAAATGAGACAGTTTACTGTAGCAATAGCACCTTAGTTCATCTGACTTTATTACATGAATGTTATGTTAACTTGATGGATAAAAAAGTACTCTAAGGTATGTAAATTTATGTTTCAGTTAAATAGTTAAAAGTGTAAGTGCTGTGCTAGGACCAAAAGTTAGTTTCCCGTCCTTGGAGAGCTTCTGTCTGAAGATATCATTTGCTGCCAGTTTAATGGCATTCTCTGGTGTGACAAGAGTGAGATTCACTGCTGCACCTGCGGAAAAAATAGTAATGGATTATAAGAACACAATCTCCAGTTAACGTCATTAAAATACGTCCCCTGCACTTTCATATGATTAGCTCTAGGCTAGTTAATAACTCTAGGTGCTCAATACTTTCAAAGGGTATAATACATGGTTTATAGCAGTTATTTCAATTTAGGCCGTGTCAGCTACACTCAACACAGAATTGTACATTACATTAATCCAGGGAAATAGTACCTCTATACATCCCAAAGTAGCCTTCCATCTTTACTGTCTTCGTCAAACAGTCCAGCCTTCACATCAAAAGGAGAAGTATTCAGGTAAAAATCAGTTTGGGTGAACAGTCTGATATATTTATGATATATCTTATAAATCAAATCAAACTTTATTTGTCACATGCACCAAATACAACAAGTGTAGCCTTTACTGTGCAATGCTTACTTACAAGCCCTTGACCAACAGTGCAGCTTAAGAGGAAGAACATATTTACCATGTAGACTAATATAAAAAGTAACACAATAAGAATAACAATAATGAGGCTATATACAGGGGGCACCGGTACCAAGTCAGTGTGTGGTGGTATAGGCTTGTTCAGGTAATCTGTACATGTAGATGAGGGCGAAGTGACTATGCATAGAAAACAAACAAACAGTGAGTAGCAGCAGTGTACAAAAGGGAGGGTCAAGGTAAATTTTCTGGTGGTGATTTTATGAATTGTTCAGCGGACTAATGGCTTGGGGTAGAAGCTGTTGAGGAGCCTTTTGGTCCTAGACTTGGTGCTCCGGTACCACTTGCCATGCGATAGCAGAGGAAAAACAGTCTATAACTTGGGTGACTGGAGGGCTTTGGGCTTTCCTCTGACACTGCCTAGTATATAGGTCCTGGATGGCAGGAAGCTTGGCCCCAGTGATGTACTGGGCTGTTTGCACTAACCTCTGTAGCGCCTGATGGTCAGATGTCGAGCAGTGATGCAACCGGTCAGGATGCTCTTAATGGTGCAGCTGTAGAAACTTTTGAGGATCTGGGGACCCATGCCAAATATTTTCAGTCTCCTGAGGGGAAAAGGTTTTGTTGTGCCCTCTTCTCGACATTTAACTGATGCTTATTGACCATGCATAAACAATGAATAGCATTTAGTAATTTGCTTTTCCTTACAATACAGTGTCTTGTCAATCTTAACAAAACCCTACATCACAGAATGTTGGTTGTTCAGCATCACTTAAACACAGCTACACACTACAAACCTAATTGATGGACACTTTCCTTTAAAGTTAGAATCATTAATTGAATCAATAAGCTGAGGGATGGGCCTGTAGAAATGTAACCACTCTTAAATTAATAGACAGCACTATGGATGTCACGACTTCCGAGGTTGGCTCTCCTGCCCGTTCGGGCGGTGCTCGGCGGTCGTCGTCACCGTCCTACTAGCCACTACGGATCCCTTTTTGTGTATCTGTTGGTTTTGTCTGATTGGTTTCACCTGTGTGTTGTTAAGTTTATTAGTGTCTGTATATATATAGGTTGTCCCGCTCTTGTTTTGTGCGGGATTGTTTATTTGTCATCTATGTCTGTCGGTGTATTCTTGTGTTCTTCTTCTCCGGTTCGTCTTTTATCCTGTGTTGGATTGTTCACCCTGTGTGTATTGGGTTGACCGTGTTTCTTGCTCACCGGAGAATAAACTTTCATATCGCTATCTGCTCTCTGCGCCTGATTCCACCCACCTTGATTAGACGTGACAGTGGATGCAAGGACTGACCATCCATGATACTGTTTACATTGTTTACAAACAGAGTAAAACAGGTTTATATATTTGGGTTCTGATGGGGTACAACAGTTTAACTAAGCTCATGGGGCATTTATAAGTTATATTCTTCAAGAATCAATAGGTAAATATCATACATCTATTTTTGGACTTATAAATGAATCAACTAAGGATTCTAACTTGAATTGGTTCACAGTTTGATTTTCCATTGATTTGATTAAACTTCATTAGCAGCTACTAGATTGTTACTTAATTAAAGTCAGGATGCCTAAGGATCACTCCTGTGCCAACCAGTAACTCACTTCACCAATGTAAATATAGGCTCAATGCCCACTCAACCCTATGATGATGTATAGAGAGACAGTTGTCTGTACTAGACAACCAGTAGAGCCAAGCATGTCAATAACTAGTACTATAGAGTCAAGAATGAATTATTTTCCCTGTCTGATTTCTTGTGGAAGCCACTCAGTATTGTAGCGCTCACCAAAACAGCACCAAACTCTGATTACTTGAAAACAATTACTGTGTGCATGAGTCAAAACAGAACTATTCTCTCTTTCATCCAGTTCAATAAACTGTACTTTATTTACTTTTTTATTTACTTTTTTATTTTATTGTGTGAACAAAGTGAAAGAGGAACCAAGCCAAGGCAATAGGTCATCACCACTTACCAAACTCACAAAATAATAAACAATCTATCTTCCTAAAATGTGAATTTAAACCTAATAGTAAACCTAACCTTAACTACACTGCTAATGTTATGCCTAACCTTAAATACAATTTTACAAAAGCTCATTTTGGTTTTCATTCATTTTTACGAAATAGCCAATTTGGACTTTTTGGCTACGGGAAAACAAGGCAGTACTCACATTCCGGTGTGGACTCCGGGCACCCTGCTGGTTCTGTCGGCGGGTCTTGGCCCGATCATTACGAAACACACAGCTCACACCCACCAGCCCTGTCACGCCCCCATTAATCATCTTAGCAGGGAGGCTGCGGAGGAGGGAAACACGCACACACCCACGCAAGCAGCCCAAGTGACACACACCCACACACACACATGGAAAAACACAGACATAAACACTTTGTAAATGGAAATGCTGGCATAGGGCAACACAAAATGTTTCCTCCTTTCACATTATTGTTAGATTGAATCCTCCAGGTTCTAGGTGAAGAGATATATTGTAATGGGGGTTACCTAACTTTCTGCTCAGCCATCCTGTCTCTCATTGGGCTCCAGGCCCACTTCGGTTTCCTTCCTCCTCCTTCTCCCATCGGCACAGCAGCTCAGCCCAAAGGTGTTATCACCACTACCGTACCCTTACCGACCCACCTGTCTCCAGCACAAATGCAACTTGCCACCTCTGGTATCAATGTGGTGTCTGTTCTTCCACGGTGGGGAACCAATAGGGTTCCTATCCCCTGTATTTTGTGGCACCCACCACCTGAGCTTAACCGGTGTCCTCTGGCCAGTACTGCTCTGCTATGTCTCACAGGAATACCAGTGGTCTCTGTCTGTCCCAATAGAGCAAGGATACACCAATGGCAAGGGTCAGGTTACCTTTTCTTATACCAGTATCATAGAGGTCCTATTTATCTTTTTGTAAACTCTCTGAACTGCAGGGACAACTCTTTATGGCAATAGTTGTTCAGAGTATTGCAGAGGATTGCAGAGGAACGTCCACACACTGAATAAGAATTTTGACCATAGATCTTATGATTGAAGGCCATCTTGGTCATTCATTAGCCGGGTCCCAGATCTGTTTGCGCCATCATGCCACTCCATTCCACTCCTTGTCATGTTGGCATAGGACAAGGAGCAGCAAGGAGTGGAAGGTCAGCACAAATACATCTGGTACCCAAGTAGGTCATTCATAATTCTGAGGCAGAATGTCCTGTGGCTCCCACACAGAAAAATAACATCTTTAGTCTCTCTAATCTTATTGCTAAAAGGGATAAGATGATTTGATCTACCAAGGAGGGCAAAACTGAAAGATGACAAGCTTACCAGTTTCCTTTAGCTTTAGAACCTTCCAGTTCTCTGCTGCCAATGACTGGAACGAACTACAAAAATCTCTGAAACTGGAAACACTTATCTCCCTCACTAGCTTTAAGCACCAACTGTCAGAGCAGCTCACAGATGACTGCACCTGTACATAGCCCACCTATAATTTAGCCCAAACAACTACCTCTTTCCCAACTGTATTTCATTTATTTAGTTATTTTGCTCCTTTGCACCCCATTATTTTTATTTCTACTTTGCACATTCTTCCATTGCGAAACTACCATTCCAGTGTTTTACTTGCTATATTGTATTTACTTTGCCACCATGGCCTTTTTTGCCTTTACCTCCCTTCTAACCTCATTTTGTCATGTATTGTATTGTCATGTCTTGTCCCTGTGCTTTCTCTTCTCTTCGTTTCCCCCTGCTGGTCGTATTAGGTTTCTTTCTCTCTCTCTATCCCTCTCTCTCTCTATCGTTCCGTTCCTGCTCCCAGCTGTTCCTCATTCTCCTAACGACCTTGTTTACTCTCTCACACCTGTCCCCTATTTTGCCCTCTTAGGTCTCTATTTCTCTCTCGGTTTCTGCCTCTGTCCTTGTCGGATTCTTGTTTGCTGTGCCCTTGTTCCGTCCTGTCGTGTTTTGCCTTTTCATCAGATGCTGCGTGTGAGCAGGTGTCTCTGTCCGCTACGGCCTGCGCCTACCCGAAGGGACCTGCAGTCTGTTGCCGCTTGTCCTGCAATTCTCCTCAACAACTAGAGGATTTATGTTTTCCCTGTTTGGACATCTCCTGTAAAGGATTGAGGATTATGTTTTCCCTGTTTAGACTTTAATAAACTCAGTTTCTGTTAAGTCGCTTTTGGGTCCTCACTCACCTGCATAACACATTTGCTCACATTGTATATAGACTTGTTTATACTGTATTATTGACTGTATGTTTGTTTTACTCCATGTGTAACTCTGTGTCGTTGTATCTGTCGAACTGCTTTGCTTTATCTTGGCCAGGTCGCAATTGTAAATGAGAACTTGTTCTCAACTTGCCTACCTGGTTAAATAAAGGTGAAATAAATAAAATAAATAAATAAATAGCTGTGTTTGAGACCCACCATTTCCAAAGGACTGAAAAGAGAATCAATGTGAACTTGTAACATTGGTTTGACAATTTTTTTTCTGTTAACAATAATTGTCAGAAGCTGGTCTGTTATTATGCACAATATTACCCAAGCCGTAAAATCGACATCAGGTGTTCCTACCTACCCTCTTCTCCTCTTGTCCCCTTTCTTCCCTCTCACCCCACCCCCCCTAAGTTTTAGATGCACTATTGTTAAGTGACTGTCCCACTGGATGTCATAAGGTGAATGCACCAATTTGTAAGTTGCTCTGGATAAGAGCGTCTGCTAAATGACTTAAATGTAAATGTCTTTCATTCTTATTTTTTTTATCTCCTTATTTCCTTCTCAGCTCCCTAATTCATCTCTCTTAATCTCCCCACCTTCCTTCCCCTTCTGTCTTTTTTTACCACTGTAAACCATCTCTCTACCCTCGCTTCTCTCCTCCTTTGAAAAAAGAATGAATTCACCTTTCTCCATCTCTCACCTTTGTTTTGACACCATTCTCTTGATTTCTCCTCAGTTCTTATCTTCCACCACAACCATCCTCCTAACCGTTCCTCTGGATCCCTTTCATCTTACAGCTCAGTCTTTTCTAGTGCCCAGTCAGTCACATTCTGCACATGCCTTTCACTGAGCCACTCTGTGAAACGTTCTTTCAGCTCCATTCCATTCACACTAGTCCCCTGCCAAAAACGCAGACAAGAGTCTTTACCCCATGCCAACTTCAATCCCCCAAACCCCAACTGCTTCAAACTGCACCAGATCATCCAGCTCAGACAACAGTTCATTTTTTGTTGTCTGAAAAATAGGTTTTTATCATGAGAAAGACAGCAGTGGGGAACTTACCCATGTCAGTGCATCCCACAAGCAGGATTAAGCTGTCCACTTTCCTTTCACTTCAACAATGTGTGCAGCAATGGTAGTCAAGCGGCACAAGCTCCACCCTGCTCTGCTCCAACTATCTGATTTATGTGAGTATTGATTTTTAGTATTGATTTATGTTAATGGGACTACAACTTCTGACATTGATAATTAGTCACATCAATGGCAAATACTTGCATCCCAGCAGTAGTTTTTCATAAAAGTAAATATCACTTTTCTTATTTTGTGTTACAATCTGTTGTCACATTACAGTACAAAGAAAATGTAAAAAGGGCATAACTTGCAAGAGAGAAATATAAACTGATAGAATAATTGTTCTTATATTTTGGAGTGGTACAAAGGTCAGAGTGACTGTAAAACAGGTGGAAACAGGCGTACATTCTACATGCAGAGACAGAGACAGACTGAACTAAATGTTCACTGCCATAACAACACAGGGCTTACCAACCCTATTATTGCCTGTCTTTATGTTTGCTATCTCATTATCTAGGCCTATTGTGTTTATTTTCTTCCACAATGAAAATTTTGTTTTACAAAGAGTGGAAACATTATGGATGGTATTTTTGTGGAGAGGAGGACTTTCAGAAAGCACCAATGAGAGAGCGGCTCTCACACCCCAGTTGTTGAAGTGTGTAAATGTGGCCCCCAGACTACCTGGTGTCAGGTTACAAACCCTGGACTCCCCTTAACTCCAGATGGAGAGGATTTTGTAGTCTGTGATTATGTAAGGTATTTGTATTCCAAATATCCTCTGTTAGGCCATATTGAGACAATGAGTCCTGTCTCAAAAACTTGCCAAGTGTTTCCAGAGGATCAATGGAAAAAAATCAACACTGACAATGTTGTGGGTATGATATTGACCAACCTATGCACTCCACTCCCTTCTAGACACTCTGTTACACACACACACACACACACACACACACACACACACACACACACACACACACACACACACACACACACACACACACACACACACACACACACACACACACACACACACACACACACACACACACACACACACACACACACACACACAGCAGTCATGGATTGACCTCACAAACATAAACACACGTCTGAAAACAGTCAACCTGGATGCATAATTACATTTACATTTACATTTAAGTCATTTAGCAGACGCTCTTATCCAGAGCGACTTACAAATTGGTGCATTCACCTTATGACATCCAGTGGAACAGCCACTTTACAATAGTGCATCTAAATATTTTAAGGGGGGGGGGGGAGAAGGATTACTTTATCCTATCCTAGGTATTCCTTAAAGAGGTGGGGTTTCAGGTGTCTCCGGAAGGTGGTGATTGACTCCTCTGTCCTGGCGTCGTGAGGGAGTTTGTTCCACCATTGGGGAGCCAGAGCAGCAAACAGTTTTGACTGGGCTGAGCGGGAACTGTACTTCCTCAGTGGTAGGGAGGCGAGCAGGCCAGAGGTGGATGAACGCAGTGCCCTTATTTGGGTGTAGGGCCTGATCAGAGCCTGGAGGTACTGAGGTGCCGTTCCCCTCACAGCTCCGTAGGCAAGCACCATAGTCTTGTAGCGGATGCGAGCTTCAACTGGAAGCCAGTGGAGAGAGCGGAGGAGCGGGGTGACGTGAGAGAACTTGGGAAGGTTGAACACTAGACGGGCTGCGGTGTTCTGGATGAGTTGTAGGGGTTTAATGGCACAGGCAGGGAGCCCAGCCAACAGCGAGTTGCAGTAATCCAGACGGGAGATGACAAATGCCTGGATTAGGACCTGCGCCGCTTCCTGTGTGAGGCAGGGTCGTACTCTGCGGATGTTGTAGAGCATGAACCTACAGGAACGGGCCACCGCCTTGATGTTAGTTGAGAACGACAGGGTGTTGTCCAGGATCACGCCAAGGTTCTTAGCGCTCTGGGAGGAGGACACAATGGAGTTGTCAGCCGTGATGGCGAGATCATGGAACGGGCAGTCCTTCCCCGGGAGGAAGAGCAGCTCCGTCTTGCCGAAGTTCAGCTTGAGGTGGTGATCCGTCATCCACACTGATATGTCTGCCAGACATGCAGAGATGCGATTCGCCACCTGGTCATCAGAAGGGGGAAAGGAGAAGATAATAATCCATCCAAACTTTTGCTATTGCCTTAGATTCACAAAGTCCTATAAGAGCACCCTTCCAGACAGTACTCAGAATAGTCTAATACAGTACTTACACACTAATGTCCTTTGCCACTAGAGTGCTTCCACAATCATCTATGTATATATTATATTTATGTATATTCTTTATTATTAATTTTATTATTTTCATTTCACTTTGACCAGCGTTGTTGGAGTTTAATTACACCTGCAACCCTTTACATGTGACTATTAAACTTATAATCTAACCTAATTGCGCAAAGAAACGTGTGATGACAAAGATCATGCTCACTGAGGTGACTCATTGATTTTCATCATACATGGTCTTTTAATATTAAAATGATGGTCAACCTATGTTAGGACAAAGCTAGTGGGCTGCATGAAATGGTATTGGATAGTCTTTATGAGGCACACACATTGGAGTTGTAAATGGATGTTCTGAAATAGTCTGGAGCCTGGATCATTGAACAACTTCCATGTTCTAAAATGAGTAAGGCTACCTAAGCTCGACCACAGCCACACTGGACAACAGGCAGTCGGGATTTGTCTGTCTCCTAGCAACATGGCAGCACTGATGCGGCACAGCAGCTCCCAGGGGACCTAAGCCTATCAAAATATCGACAGCACTGTGATAGCTGTCCACCGACTAGCCCTGAGGTGACTGCTCAATCAACCCCAGCCCTAATAGAATACAGATAGGTTCAATCAAAGGGCAGTTTCCATTTGCTAGTGAATATGTCAATATAGAAAATGTTGATAAACAGAATGTTGTAGTCCGGGAAATTGCATGATCGCTGCTTCTCTTCTTTCCATTGTCAAGCTTTTACGAATTGTGTAGCCTACATAAATGGTGAATTATAGTATGTTATTTTGGTAGTCCATTAAGATAGTCGCCCATTAATGACAGTTCAGAGAAACAAAATGACAGTGTCTAAGGCCAGTTGTCATCATCGCACACAACCTCTATCCTGTTCATGCGCTTTCCTCTTTCTGCGATGGGGGGAGCCACAGCTTTACATATTAAACTTAAACCCTTGTTGGAGACTGCCGTTACAAAACAAATATATTCTAAACATTTTCCTCGCTTTTCAAGCTAATACAGCTACACTTAACTGTTGTTTTATATAAACTACAAGTTTAAATATAAAGGCTAATTGCTAGCCTATAATAAGAGTTCAATAAGGATATTATTACCTAACTCATCATAACTGATCCAGGGAGGAAAAAAGAAAAGAAACATCCAACAAACAGTGATCACGTTTAATCCAGTGTCACTTACTTTCTTCAACTCTTGAAGACGCGCAACAGAAGAAGCGCACACAATTTTTATGTAGATACCGTAGAAGCGCTTTTGCAAGACCGTTCTGAATTCACGAGCATTCCCTTTAAATGGGGACTGGTCTATCAGTCGAGGTGGTGGTGATGGCCGCATCGTAAACAAAACAAAGAAACCGGCTAATCAAATATTTGTATCAATATACTTTAATTTGAGTATAATTACATGTAAACAAATAGGTTGATGGATACCATAAATGCTTAGTGACTAAGCATTTATGATACCCAGGATTTTGTATATTTAAATACACGGCGTAAGTAGCTAACTGAACACCCCTCCTCGAGCCACGCTGGTAGCGCCACCCCATCTGTTCTGCGCTTGTGAAATTCTGATTGAAACAGATTGTAGCAAGCGCTCTCCGACCTGGGTTGCAATGGCAACTGACTGGATGAAACATCAACAGCAACTTTTGTCCTATTTTTTAAGGAATTAACGAGATTTTACACTGATACCTTGAGGAAATTATTTCTAATGTGAGAAACAAAGTTATACAATTTAAGGTCCGAAAATGTTCCAGGGATGTACAATTTCTGTGGAAGAGATCCAGTCTTGGTGGGAAGTCCCCGCCATAGCTCATTTCTGTTCGCTGTTCAGGACGGCATTCAACCTACCAGACTTTGAAATTGAGGTAAAGAAGTTCTCGGAATTACATGTAGATATTTGGGAGATTTTCTTTTCTATTTTTGGACTGCTAAATTTCAATTTCCTTCGTATTTGGCTCATAGAATTTGTTTTGTAGGGTAGTTGAGAACTAGCTAGCTAGCTCACGTTAGCTAGCTAGCTAATCTATTCAGAACTTATCTGTGTTTATCTAACGCTAGCCAAGTTAGCTGCTAACTAGTTAGCTAGTGAGCTACTAGCTAAGTCAGAACGTTTGAAAACAGTTAAGTCCCAGTTTAAATAAACGGTAGTTTAATTTCATGATATAAATACGATTACTTTCTTGCTATAACAAGCAATGCATTTAACGTCAGCTAACAAGTTAGACCAATGCCATTGGCAATGGTCGTGTGTTGTATTTTGATAGTTCTTTCCAGCCCAAACAGAACCATGTGGTGTGAACCGTTTGTTTTCATTTGGTGAAATTTTCGCTCGTGTTTACAGCCATCCAAGTCATATTAAATCGCACGTCTTTGTCCAAATGATACCTAGATAACTTACCGTTTATAGTTTGAAACAACATGTTAATTATATCACCATAAATAGCTCGAAGTTATAACGTTGGCTAGTTCAGTAACTTATAACGTTAATTGATTAGAGCGTTGACGTTACTCACAATTTCAAAATAAATCACACGTGAATAAAGGCTGCTTGTAGTTTTATCTTGCTCCCCTTTGATCCACTGATGCCATTTTTTAAAAATCAAGTACAGTCAAGTTCATGACGAGAGTTTTGAATTAATTGTCTAGCATACTATCTGGACGGGGTAGTCAGGGTAACTAACACTTGCCATTCTGGCATTTTCATTCGCTCGAATGTTTTAACGTTACTATGATGAAGCAGTGGTTCAAATGCTTGTTTTATGTGAAGCTAAAATAAATTCGTCTCTAGAGCGTCAGTGTACATTGGAGTCGGTGCATGGGGTGCTGGCTAAGCTCCACCTAGTTTATAGTAAAGTTGGTATTGTGTTTATTTTTTTCCGCGAGCGATATCATGATGCAAACGTCTCGATTCTGTAGAACTCGGGTTTGATCGATCTGCACCGTTTAGTTTTACGCGGGTGCGCGTGAATTATTGTATCAATCTTTAACCGGGTCACTAGACACAGATCACATGTGCTGCCACTGTATCTGATTTCAAGAAACATTTTATTTGATGGATTGCCTAATCCGTGACGCATATCAGTAACGAAATCTATGATAATGGGGTTTAATAGCATATTGGTCCTGCGCAAATGCTCACCATAAACCCACCAATTTGACGTCTTAATCGGGCGCACTCTTGGTTGTTCAAGGTCACACTTCTATTGTGCTCTAGTCAATAATAAAGTAGAAGGTAGGCTATATATCTGAATAAATGTTAAAGCTCTTCAATTTATTGATATAGCCAATGACTTCTACATCTGTAAATATAATTTGAAGTGGTGAAAATGTACCTACCTAAATTTCAGAAATACTATTGGGATTATGTAAGAGGTAGAGTGTACATACTGAAATCTGTAATTTTTTCACTCTTAATTGCTAGAGGACAATCTCTTGTTTCCCAGTCTGTAAAGAATCAAGCTCGCTAGTGTAATTATGCAATGAATGATGATAATACAAATCTAAGCCTAGACTGATCAAATGTCATTGTCACATCTTCACGGACCAGGGTAGTATAAGCCTTGGACTACATGATCTCACTCTCAACCAAACCAATTTTGCATCACGTTACATTATGTTTAGGGGCTCTGACATTTGGACATTACGAATAGCATTTTTCTTTATTGAACCTCTGTTCAAGCAAGGTTAGTCTGAGAATCTTACACAGGTAGGCTATTTATACACTGGCCCAAATGGAACTGAGCTGAAAGGTTGCCAGTTTTCCTCACTATTTGGGACAAACTAAGCCCCATCAGTGAATTGTGTCCCTGGATGATCTTATGTGCTTCATTGCCTGGCCTGTAATGGAACGGAGCTTAGTGGATGGCTCTGTTGTTCCTCGTTTGGTTTGTGCTTAGCCCTAATGTGTGCTCTTAAATGACTGTGCTGAAAAAATCAGATGGCTTGTTAGTAAATAGCACACAAATCCAGGTCTAAGAGGATCTAGTGTCTTTGATGTGGCCTTGCCTGGGAGGTGATCGTATGACCGCGCCAGAGTAAATGATCAGCTGAGATGAAGGCCTGTGTTTCACTGGACAGAGAACGAAAGTGCTTTAGGAGATCACCTCAAGCTCTTTCTGTAGTCACCAGCATGTGTATACATATGTAGCCTAAATCAACTGTTGCTCAGACCATACTAGATTTTCAGTTAAGGAGCTATAGGAATTATATATATTTTAGGCTCTAGGGCCATTTCTCTGATGCAAGATCTAGTTTATAAGGCTCATTATATATTTGTGAAGCCTTGAGGATATGTGGCTATACAGCTAGGATGTTCTAACCATGTTTGACCTGTTTGGATCAACTCCATAGTTTACAGTAGGTTTGAGGAGAGAGGGGTTCCTCTGAATGATTCCTCCTGGGGCTCAGTGAATACTGGTGCTCTGTGTTTAGGCAGAAGGGGGGGACTCTTGTCAAATGTTTTTATTTTGCATTCATGCTGTATACCATGAGATACCATGGTTTCACCAAGCAGACCTACAGTGACATGGATTCAGAACACCGTTGTCTCAATAAGTAGTCTGACACACCTCTGTTTAGGATTGAAATAGCCTATTTCTCTGAAATTCAACATTGGCTAGTCTCACCAAACTTCTAGAAGTTGATTAACATTGTTTTATATAGAAGATGTAACCAGACTGTTTCTTTAAACTCTACCACCAAAAATCTTAGATACTGATTTCCTGTGTTTGTACTTGTGCTCTGTCTGTGTCTTGGTGGCACTTAGCTCTGTGCAGTGTGAGCATTGAGGTTGGGTTTCCTAAGAGTTGGGTTGGAGCGATGCTGGAAGTGGCTGTCATTCCCCTGACAGAATGGTCTTTCCTCTGGTATCGAGCGCCCAGGTGATTTGGGTTGAGCCTGGTCGCAGTGTCAACATTACATGACATTCTCTCCGTCCAGCATTGTGGACACAGCGATGCATGTCTCACTGGACGGACAGGAGGGTCAACATTGTGGCCACTGAGAGCTTCAACCAGCTGTCCCTGACACATTCATTGGGTGTTGTTAATCTTCTATTCTGGTTTTGTCCCCAGGTGTCAGAATTGGCAGATGTGAGGAAAGGGTATGCTAGCCTCTGAGTAATGCACTTCTTGTGTAGAGAGGATATAAAGAACAGATTTATTTGTTACCAGTGTCATCTCTTCAGAGGAAATTATCAGCATGCTAGAGAGGCAAACGTGTAAGAATTGACTTGAAGAATGTATGTTACGCCCTTTGCTTTAGCTCCGCATGGCTCTAATATCTTGTCTCTTGGTCATAAAGCTGTTGGTAGCGAGAGCTCAGGATGGAGGGAATGGTTCAGTGGGCAGAGTTCACTGTGGCTTTTTTTCAGGAGCCCCTTTATGAATTTCACAGAGCCAAACTTTTGTACTTTGTGAAACCGCTACCAACTGGATATGAACAAACCCAGTGATCCAGTGGGAAGGTGATGTTGTCGAGCAGCTCTTTTCTTTTTCGGGCCACTGTTCCGGTGGCTGATAATGGAGATTTTCTTGGCAAGTTCACACCACGGCTCCTTGCACATTGTTCCCCTGTTACACTTCGCTGTTGCTCCCAGTCTCCCCTGGCTGGAGGGAGAGGGACTCTGCAGGAAGAGGCCCTGGCCGTCCCCCTGCTTCTTTGTCTCCATGGAGGCACACTTGATTTCCTGGCAATGTGGCTGTGAAATGAGCCCTGAAGTCCCAGACTCCAGGCATTCTGAGCCTCCTCTGAAACCTCCAGAATGTGCCCTCCACCCCAAGAACTGCCAACCTGAGCTTAACATTCTACTTGAGATATGTGTCGTGCTGGTGTTTAGTGCAGCTTGTCTGATTCCATACATCTTCATCTGCTGTCTGATATCTGGAGAGCGGCAGAGAAATTGGGCTCTTTCTGGGGCCATTTATTCAAATTAAGACGGGCATAATGATCGGGTACTAATATGCATTGAGGGTGACTCTATTTAAGAGCTGGGTTGACGAAGCCAGTCTGCAGGGCTGGATGCGGATGTAATGTAAATCTGGTGCAATCTGCACAGATGATGCACTGAAACGGGCCCTGGTCACTATGGAGCCAACCTACCTGCTGTAGAGAAGATCCCTCAGCACTTGACCTGGCAGTTCTCAACAAACTGAAATGAACAGGGAACTTAGTATGTTGCTTATTGTCCTGAAGCCATTGAAAGTATTTCACTCCAATGACTTCCAACGCCTACTTTTAATCAAACTCCCGCCTCCATATTGTACTGATTGTTCATCACGTCCCCGTGACAGCCAGCCCTCCTCTCGTTCTTAGGGAGTCTCCCCGACCAACTTGGGTTGTGATGTTCAGTGTGCCAGTGCTGAATAGCCTTTATTCATCCAGCCCCCAGAGCGGTGCTACTCCAGCCCTGGCATCACCATGACTAAATCCCAGATGGTGGCTCTTTCTTTGCCTTCCCCCTGGAGGGTGGAGGTGCTGCTGACTGGGTGCTGCTGCCTGCTGCAGCCTTTCTGGACTGGGGGGGGACTTCTATTCTTCCCAGGCCTGCGCCTGATTTGTAAAAGAAGATTTAGTCCTATTAGATCTGGCAGAATGGGGAGCTGAGTGAGCAAGGCCTCTTGACTAAAAGTAAATGGATTAGGGAGAAGGATCTATAGTGGTTTGGGATGTTCCCCAAGTTTAGACCGGGCCCTCTGGTACCCACTAATTCACTGTGTGGATTATATGTCAGAGACGGGCAGCACGCTTTAGCTAAATCCTGCTGAGTCTGTGTTGAATTGGGGGCATTGATCTGAAAGGGGCCGTCCTCAGCGGAGCTCCTGGGGTTTTTGGGAGGAAGTGAACGTTGGCTGTGGAATCTGCGCTGTCAATAAAGGAAGGGTCAGTGGGCCATGTTGCAGCCAGCGCAACGCTGCATCTTGAAAAGGATAAGTGGTTGCTGCGTTCATCCTGAATATCTTTACCTTTTAACCCTGGCCTGCACAACTCTTTTGTCAGCTCCAAAAGGAGAAAGGACCCCCCACACACACAACAACAATGAGCCTTTCATCAGCCCAGTTTGTTTTATAATATTATATCGCCGAATCCTCCACCCGGAGTTTTAGCTCTGCTGCGCTACACACCACAAACTCCCAGCACAACCCTCCACTGCTCATCCTATCAAAGTGTCACACATGCGAACCTCACATGGCCATGTCGGCTAACCCCAAGCCCAATCCTTTTCACACCCTGCTGTCACCCCTCAAGGTTGTGGATCCCTCATAAATACACACATTCTTAGTCCTTCACATGCACTATGTCTCTCTAACTACCAAACCCAGGCACATTGTAAGAGCTGACTCTCCCCTCCCCCAGCTGTGATTGACAAGTGAAGCAGCAGCAGTACATGCATCAGATGGTTTCACATGGGGAGCTGGGGGTTGGGGGGCACATACACTGGGGTTTGTTTCAGCCAACTCTATTGTTGCTGCTCCCCATGGCTCCCTCTCTCTGTCTCCAGTCTGGGGACGGCCTCTACCCTAACTGGTCTGTTCTTTCAAGGGCTCACCTTATTTTGGCTTGTAGAGAAGAACGAACAGAGTAGAGGGTACTTTCTTATGAGCTTCTGAGAATCAGGTCTTGTCTAGGGGGATTCCTTGAAAGCCAGCTAACAACCTAAGGCAAACTAATATGTATTTAGTGCGGCTGGCAGACGTGTTTACATCCCAGTCTCATTACAGTGTGATGTAACATAACACTTTGAGCAGGTAAGAGCGGGGTGGGAAATATGGTGTTCTGAGCATTAGGGAGAGTGTGTGCAAGGGGAGAGTGTGTGAGGAGGGGGGGTGGGCATTAACCAGCGGGAGTGTCACCCCACAGACTCAGACTGGGAGAGGGGGGTTACTGTTTGTGTGGGAGGTGCAGATTGGGTGAGACTTGAGGGACCTGAGGCTAAGGGAGGAGGAGATGGTGTATATGGGCAAAAGCTCGAGTGCTTAGAAGGTGTAGTCAGTCTGAAACAAAGACTCAGTCAGATACACCTGTTGGGTCTTAGCAGTTGTTAGTTGGAGTACTTATTGCCTGTTTTGTAAAGGGCTCTTCGAAATGGTTCTGTCAAGCATGCCCTTCTCTGTGATATGTTTTGAATAGTCAGTGTTCCCCTGTCTTTAGTAGGCAACATAATGTTCCTTATGCAAGTTTTTTTCTGCACTGTTATTTTTAGTTTCTCATTCCCGCTCTCCTGTCTCACCGTTCTGTTGTCTCTGCTTTTGTGCGTTCTCTGTGCCAAACTCGCGTTGCTGCACTTCTAGTCCCACCCCTGCTCTCTCATTTGCCTCGTGGTGTTTTCCCCAGCTCATTGCGCACTCGGGTTATAGCTATCAGGGATCCTTGGGACGTACCTAACCGTAACCATTTTAAATTTCAATGAGTTGGACGTCCCAAGGGTCCTTCCTCCAACCACCACATTGGTCAAACAGTTTTTTTCCTCTGTAGGGCCAGCAGGCTAAATGTTAATGGGCCGTGTGTGTTGGTGTAGGATGTGTGATATGGTTGGGAAATGAGACCACTGGGTTGTCAGCGTAAAGCAGGAAACTCTAGCTCTGAGAGGAAGTGTATGTGTTTACCCGTGTGGCTGTGGAGGAATGAGGCTGCTTGCCTCCCATCTCCTGTGCTTAATGATCCTCACCCAGGGGGCTCTTGTGTCTGCACGGCAGTGAGCTCAGCCCGGGAAGGATCTGTCGAACTTCAGTTTCCCAAGCCCAGCCCCCTCTCTCCCCTCGCCAGCACAGCCAACTGTCACACCTGGCCGACTGGCCGTGACATTGAGACTGCAATGACATTGAGACTGCAATGAAACACAGCTGGCTCTCCTACTTGAGTGACCATGGGAATCAGCAGTTGCTATGTGTGTGCCTCCTTGTTTACCCTGTGTTGTATGACGCTGTAGATTACCAATGGCAAAGTGGTAGAAGATGGGTCCTTTACTAGGTGTCGCCTAATGGGAATCCTAATGAATACAATCAAGATTCACATGTAAACAGTTTTGTCGAGTTGTTGTTTTTAGGAGCCAAATGGAGACCATAACCAGGTAGCACAGAGGCCACCATGTTTTGAATGTGTCAGAATGTGGCCCCAGGATTTCACAGCAGTAAGTGCGAGATGGGCGGTCCTATCACCAGAGCTCCAACCAACTCACTATGCATCCAGATAGGTGGTATGCAGGCATCCAACTTATTTATCGATCTTTGGTTCTTCTCAAGGTCAGGTATGAGACTGTATCTCAATGCTCTCTGGAGCGAATGCATGGCACATCCTGAGGATGCAAGGGCGTCTTCCTGTGTTATGGTGTGCCTTGCTACGTGTCGCGTGGGAGGGGAGGTTTGAGTGTTGTTGTCAATTGATGGCTCCTGTAGGAGCCATGTAAGAGGAGGAGTGGGAAGGTAAGTGAGAATAGCATTCACACAATGAAGGCAGGCCTCCCAACCCCCTCCCTCTAACTGCCTACTTGAACCCCTCCTGGAGCTGTTAACGGCATTGGCATGGAAAGTATCTGCAGTGAGGCTCTGCAGAGAATCCAGCCCTGATAACATGGCCTCTATGGGTCTGCTGGAGCTCTGGAGCCACCAGATACAGCCCCAGTGGCAGGACTTATCACACAAGGCCACACATTGTCGTTGGGACACGAGCATTGATTGGGAGAACTGGGCGCTTTTCTTATATCTTCAAATGCATCCGCCAGTCTACTCACTCTTCTGTTGACTGTCTTGTAGAATCACTGACTGAGCATGTGTTCTGTTTTCTTTGTAGCGTGGCCCTATGGTGAATGCTTTAAATGAGCAGTGGCCTTTGACACTGGGCCTCCCTGGTTCTACCTGGGGTATCTGCCGGCCTGCGGAGCGAGGAGCTCTGGGACCTTTGTGCACACATTCAATCAACCTGCTGTGTTAACCCACCACAGAGGCTCTGTTTACGTAATCATCAGCAAATGTTTGTGAATTGTGTGGGTGTTTTTTTTCTCTTGACGCAAGAGGCTCATGGCTGCAGCACACAAACTGAAGTCCATTCCTTTGAATGGTATTGGCCCATCGTTGAGTGAAAATATGTCCTGTGTTAGTCAGAGCCACTGACATTGTGTAACAAAGGACATGTCAATGGCTCTGCTGACTGTAACACTGGACATATTTTCAGTCAACAATGGGCCAATCCCATATTATGGCAGTTTTGACACCAGTGATTTGCTCATGGCAGAGCTTAGGGGTTCCTCTGCTGTGGGTCATAATGCCAAAAGCCAACCTCTGACCCTGTATTCCAAGTGTGACGCTGCAAGCGACACCTGCGTTATAGCCACACACACACACACACACTGGCCAGCTACCCTACCGTAGCAAGCTACAGAAAAGCCTTTGACAGTGCTAAAGGTGCACTTTAGAGGATGTGACACACCCTTGACTGAGCATTGACTCACCTTCCAATCATCCTTCAAGCATTTGACTCCCCTAAGGAGTGTTTACCAGGCTGCTTTGTCAAGTTTTAGTTCCTTGGTGATAAGTCTGTCAACCCTTTGATTTGGATTGTTGACAAAGATGGACAGGCATATCTTTGTCTTATCCATGTTCTATCTGTACCATGTGCAGATCATCGGGTTGACCTAGTGTAAGTGGTTCCTTGGGGCGTAGAGCGTGTTTTTTCTGTGTGTTTGATCCCGGCAGTTTGAGCTCCTTGCAGGAGAGCTTCAGCTGCAGTGAGTGTCCCTCATCACGGCCCTTAAAACACACTCTGCTTGATTAACGGTGAGCCCACAGAGGGATCGCAGTCACACTGAAGAAAGGGCACACACCCCACACTAATTCCCTTTCCTTTGCCATCTGAGCTGCCGAGTGGCACTTCAAAGGTGGAGTGGGATGGTGTTAATCCAGGACTGCTCTGCTGGGCTGGGCCCTGGCTCCCCCGGACGGACGGCCCCAGGTTTGAAGTGTGATCAAAGTGCAGTCTGCCACTGATAGATGGGGCCCAGGGGCTTGCTGTCATGGGACCAGGAAGTGCCAGGGAGCGTGACACAGGATCTCAGTGTCCCCCTGTTGACGGAAGGAGGGGGACCAGATTAGAACCAAAAGTCCTCATGATAACCTACAGTACACACACACTGACACAGACTTACATTCACAACAAGCCTACACACTCATACACTCCCTCTCGCTCTCTCGTTTCCAAGGCTACACACACAGATATGTTTTTGTTATCCTACATGTATGTATGTACAGTGGGGCAAAAAAGTATTTAGTCAGCCACCAATTGTGCAAGTTCTCCCACTTAAAAAGATGAGGCCTGTAATTTACATCATAGGTACACTTCAACTATGACAGACCAAACGAGGGAAAAAATCCAGAAAATTACATTGTGGGATTTTTTATGAATTTATTAGCTAATTATGGTGGAAAATATATATATTTTTATAACATTGGATAAAGTAGAGACCTAGCTGGAAAATGTTATGTCAAACACTGCAGTTGACGAAAATGGAAAGTTATTCTGCTTTGAATGTGGATAAACTTGTAACCCCACTTTTGAGAAAATGGCCCATGAATGTTTTGGTACACCTACTGGAGAGCTTTGTCTACACCCATATAGCATTGTTCACACCTTCTTAAGCCTCACCCATCCCTATGATTCACATGAGGCCAGGTGCTAAAGAGTGAGTAGTGTAGTAGACAACCAGAAATTTCAAGACAAAATGTGTTTAAAACTACAATAAGGAAACTCAAGGTAAAATATATATATATATATATAAAAAATATATATATTTTATTTAAATTGAACCTGGTAAAACCCATTTGAGGTTAACCAGTTGGATTTAGGGGGCGCTATTTTAATTTATGGATGAAAAACGATCCGTTTTAAACAAGATATTTTGTCACGAAAAGATGCACGACTATGCATATAATTGACAGCTTTGGGAAGAAGACACTGACGTTTCCAAAACCGCAAAGATATTGTCTGTGAGTGCCACAGAACTGATGTTACAGGCGAAACCCAGATAAAAATCCAACCAGGAAGTGCCGCATTTCTTGAAACCGCCTCATGCCAATGCCTCCTTATATGGCTGTGAATGAGCTTGCGTTTTCCACGTTTTCCCCAAGGTGTCTACAGCATTGTGACGTCTTTTTAGGCATTTCCCTTTAATGGCTGTATGGGACCATATATGGCATGTGGTCACATGGTGTCTCCTGTGTATATGTTAAAAACACCTTGAGGATGGATACTAAACAACGTTTGCTGTGTTTCTGTCTATTATGTAGCTAATTTTGAAAAAGGTTTGGCGTTTGGTAAACAAATTCAAACACGCGTGCAAGTCCAGCGGAAAGGTCGGAAGAAAATTCCAAAAAGTTATATTACTGGTCGTAGAAACATATCAAACGAAGTATAGGATCAATCTTTAGGATGTTTTTATCATAAGCCTTCAATAATGTCCCAACCGGAGAATTCTTTTGTCTGTAGAAAAGCAATGGAACGCGCACTAACTCATGACCGCACATCACGTGCCCGTGGCTCTCAGGTTTTTGCATGCCATGAGTTCTGTTATACTCACAGACATCATTCAAACTGTTTTTGAAACTTCAGTGTTTTCTATCCAATACTTCTAATAATATGCATATATTAGCATCTGGGACTGTAACCAGCAGTTTACACTGGGCACACTTTTCATCCAAAAGTGAAAATGCTGCCCCCTATCCCAATACTGACTTGCCTAGTTAAATAAATGTAAAAACAAAAAAAGGCAAAACGGGGAAATGGCATCAGTGTCCATAAAATATTACAGAAAAATACACAAATTACTGATGTAATTGAAGATTAGAAACTGCAGTTATCACAAACAGTGTTGTCGATCAGTCTTAAGAATAGACAAGGACAGCAGCGACTGTGAACAAAGACTGTATTGAGTGACTGATCTGGTCAGTAAAGAACATAGATACAAAGGCAGTTGTGTACAAAGCATTGATGGTACAAGTGTGCCAGTGCCTTAGCCTCCTGGTGGAGATAGGGGTCCATTGCACCATAGCATACAAATTCCAGTGATGGGTGAGTGATCCAGCATTTGTAATACATTTTAAAGCTCCATGATAGTGTCCAGAATGTAAGGTACTTGCTGAGCCCTGCATATAGACAATATCACCACAATCCAGCACTGATAGTGCTTTGAACAAGATCCTTTCTGACTAACATTGGAAAGCAAGATGTTTTTCCTGAAATAGAAACCCAATTTAAACTTAAAGTTTGTCCCATGCACAGGATACAGAATATGTAAATGGTAAGTCGCTCTGGATAAGAGCGTCTGCTAAATGACTTAAATGTAAATGTACAGTGAAATGGCTACTTGAATTGTAACAATATCAAAAACTGAAAGTATCCAGATAAGTATTAGATGATGCTTACCCATACACACTTGTCTAAATTGATGGGTCATGTGAAAGAAATGCTATACATCTTCCCCACCAGCCACATCCACCTTAGTGGAGGGGTCACTGTTGTTGTTTAGACGTGTACACCTGTTCATGAAATACAATAGATGGCTGTATTCACCCCCAGACACACCTGGTTAACTTGATGGGTCCTGTAATCATCTGGCAAAGTGGAGTCTTTGTTTTTGACATTTAGCTAGTTAGCTAAACAATAAACCAGGATTATGCCAATTTATGCTACTACCACCAATACAAATTGATTGTCATAGCTGTTGTATGAATCTGCATCTAGTTCAAACTAACCGACTTGGTTCAATGTTAGCTAGCTAGTGAACATTAGGCTATAACTAGCCATGCAAATGGTTTTCTGATAATAATACTACACAGATCATATACATAACGTTAGCGAGCCAGCAAGCTAACATTCGCTAGTTGGTTAACAGTATTCTTTAGCTTGCAATGAAAATTACTTTCTGACATTTGAAACTTATATCTGAATGTAGCTATACTCTTTCTTGTATACATGGATGAACGCTTCACGGCAGACTGGAACCATTAAAAAAAATAAAAAAAATAATAATAACTCCATTTCGTTTGTAGCTACATCTTGTTTAGCCAGCGTTGTCAAGTCATTATGGTTCATACTGACCGTGGCATGTGCAGAAAGTAGCCCATCACAACTTTTTCCAACTGATCTGTCAATAGCGCCTGCTAAATTCAGGGCCTCAATATTGATAAGAAAAGTAGAAACCTCTCGAGGGCTAATCTTATACTGCATCTTTCAAAAAAGACTACAAAGGATTGTCAGCACATTCTGAGCAGCTCACGTTGTAGACAGAAGCATGCTACATAGCAGACCAATCTAAACTTATCTCCCGGCATGTCTTGCCCATCCATTTATCTCAGCCAATCAGGAACCTTCCTGCTAGCCATGTCTATTTCCGTGTCTAAACCATCTAGGCTCTTAATTTTAACCATTTTATTTGTATTTACAGATGGAGTAAAAGTTGGTTAAGGTACATAATATATAATAATATATGCCATTTAGCAGACGCTTTTATCCAAAGCGACTTACAGTCATGTGTGCATACATTCTATGTATGGGTGGTCCCGGGGATCGAACCCACTACCCTGGCGTTACAAGCGCCATGCTCTACCAACTGAGCTACAGAAGGACATGAAATTTTGCGTTTCTGACAAGTGCATTACGATAAATAAAAGTTCAAATGTGCCTTCTGTCACGTGCGACGTATGCCGGTCGGTTATCAAATTTGTATTTGAACAATGCAGTTCAAGAAATAGAGTTGTAGCATTTTTATTTTATTTTAACTTTATTTAACCAGGCAAGTCTGTTAAGAACATATTCTTATTTTCAATGACGGCCTGGGAACAGTGGGTTAACTGCCTGTTCAGGGGCAGAACGACAGATTTGTACCTTGTCAGCTCGGGGGTTTGAACTCGCAACCTTCCGGTTAATAGTCCAACGCTTTAACCACTAGGCTACGCTGCCGCCCTAAGTCTTGTATCATAGCATCCAGGCGAGGGAGTGCTTTGAATGAGTCTCTGTATGTGGAGTAAAGGTGGTCTAGAGTTTAAAATATATATTTCCTCTGGTTGCACATGTGACACGCTGGTAGATATTAGTTAAAACGGATTTAAGCGTGCCTGCATTAATGTCCCCCGGCCACTAGGAACGCAACTTCTGGATGTGCATTTTCTTGTTTGCTTATGGCCTTACACAGCTGAGTGCAGTCGAGTGCCAGCATCATTTGTGGTGGTAGATGGACAGCTACGAATAATATAGATGAGAACTCTCTTGGCAGTTAGTGTGGTCTACAGCTTATAATGAGGTACTTTTTCTCAGGCTAGCAGTACCTCGAGACTTCCTTTAATATTAGACATTGGACCAGCTGTTATTTATATATATATATATAGATAGATAGATCTCCTATATATATAGATAGATAGATAGATAGATAGATCTCCTATATAGTTATATAGATAGATAGATAGATAGATCTCCTATATAGATAGATCTCCTATATATATATATATATCTCACCCCCCCCCCCTCGTCTTACCAGACGTAGCTGTCCTGTCAATGCATGGAAAACCCAGCCAACTGTATATTATCACTATCGCAAAGACTCTGTAAAACATAAGATATTACAGTTTTTAATGTCCTGTTGGTAGGATAGTCTTGAACAGAGTGATTTGGTATGACATTTATTTTTACTGCTGTAATTACGTTGGCAACCAGTTTATAGTAGCAGTAAGGCACCTCAGGGGTTTGTGGTGTATGGCCAATGTACCACTCCGTGTTGCGTCGTGCATAGGAACAGCCCTTAGCCAGGGTATATAGGCCATATCCCACACCCCCTCGGGCCTAATTGCTTCAATAGAATGGATGGTAGAGGTGGGTTACCCAGTTGCCAACATATTCTCACAAGGCACCCTGATCTCCACCCCCTGTATTTCCATATTTTCTACACGCAAATTATGGGAATTTGGGCCTGGTCTAGGAGAAGCAGTACGTACATCCTTTGCGTCAGACTCATTAAAGACAAGATCTTTGTCCAGTTCGAGGTGAGTAATCGCTGTTCTGATATCCAGAAGCTCTTTTCGGTCATAGGAGACTGTAGCAGCAATGTTATGTACAAAATAGGTTAGAAACAATGTGGGAAAAAAAACACAAAATAGCACAGTTGGTTAGGAGACCGTAAAACTGCAGCCATCCTCTCCGGCGCCATTATTGACCGATGTCACGGCCTGTCACGGACACTGACGGCCCGCTTTGAGGATGATAGTGCTACTGACGCAGCCCGTTGCCAAGGACTGTGAGCTCTCCTTCTCCGTGGCCGATGTAAGACATTTAAACGTGCTAACCCTCAGAAGGCTGCCGGCCCAGAGGTCATCCCTAGCTGTGTCCTCAGAGCATGCGCAGACCAGCTGGCTGATGTGTTTACGGACATATTCAATTTGTCCCTATACCGGTCTGCTGTCCCCCACATGCTTCAAGATGGCCAACATTATTCCTGTTCCCAAGAAGGCTAAGGTAACTGAACTAAATTACTATCGCACCGTAGCAGTCACTTTTGTCATCATGAAGTGCTTGGAGAGACCAAGGATCATATCACCTCAACCTTACATTCACCCTAGACTCACTTTAAGTTTCTTATCGCCCCAATAGGTCCACAGACGATGCAATCGCCATCACACTGCACACTGCCCTATTCCATCTGGACAAGAGGAATACCAATGAAAGAATGCTGTTCATTGACTACAGCTCAGCATTCAACACCATAGTAGCTTCCAAGGTTGAGGCCCTGGGTCTCAACCCCGCCCTGTGCAATTGGGTCCAGGACTTTCTGACAGACCGCCCCCAGGTGGTGAGAGTAGGAAACAACATCTCTACTTTGCTGACCCTCAACACTAGGGCCCCACAGGGGTGCGTGCTTAGCCCCCTCCTGTACTCCCTGTTCACCCATGACTACGTGGCAATGCACGCCTACAACTCAATTATCAAGTTTGCAGACGTTTCAACAGTAGAGGCTTGATTACCAACAATGAGACAGCCTACAGGGAGGAGGTGAGGGGACTCTGTGTGGTGTCAGGAAAACAACATCTCACTCAACGTCAACCAAACCAAAGGGGATGATTGTGGAATTCAGGAAACAGCAGAGGGAGCACTCCCCCTATCCACATCGACGGGACAGCAGTGGAGAAGGTGGAACGTTTTAAGTTCCCCGACGTCGATATCACTGACAAACTGAAATGGTCCACGCACACAGACCGTGTGGTCAAGGAGCAACAGTGCTTCTTCAACATCAGGAGGCTGAAGAAATTTGTCCTGTCAACTAAAATTGTCACAAACTTTTACACATGTACAATTGAGCATAAAAAACAACTTCCTCTCTAAGCCATCAGACTTTTAAACAGCTATTACTAACAGCGGCTGCTGCCTACATACAGACATGAAATCATTGTCCACTTTTAATAAACATGTTTACATATCTTGCATCACTCATCTCATGTATGTATGTATACTGTATTTTAAACCATCTACTGCATCTTGCCTATGCTGCTCTGTCATTGCTCATCCATATATTTATGTGTGTATATATTTTTATTCCTTTACCTAGAATTGTGTGTGTTTTAGGAAGTTGTTGTGGAATTGATAGATATTTCTGCACTGTTGGAAGCACACACATTTCACTACACTTTCAATAACATCTGCTAACGATGTGTATGTGACCAGTAAAATTTGATTTGATGTCTGTTCAATTACTTGAATAGTATTTTAGTTTCTTGTGTGAGCTCATCGCATCATTTTCTCTAAAGAGAGAAATCAAGTTAATAACTGTGGGACACTGGCCTGAAGGGAGTTGTAGTTTTCATGAATCAAATATTTAACCTACATTGAACAAAAAAATATAAACGCACCATGTAAAGTGTAGGCCCTATGTGTCATGAGCTGAAACAAAATATCCCAGAAATGTTCCATATTCACAAAAAGCTAATTTCTGTCATTTTGTGCACAAATTTGTTTACATCTCTGTGAGTGAGCATTTCTCCTTTGCCGAGGTAATCCATCCACCTGACAGGTGTGGCATATCAAGAAGCTGATTAAACAGCATGATCACTACACAGGTGCACCTTGTGCTGGGGACAATTAAAGGCCACTTTAAAATGTGCAGGTTTGTCACACAACACAATGCCACAGATGTCTGAAGTTTTAATGGAGTGTGCAATTGGCACGCTGACTGCTGGAATGTCCACCAGAGATGATGCCAGAGAATTGAATGTTAACTTCTCTGCCATAAGCTGACTCCAACGTCGTTTTAGAGAAATTTCCAGTGCGTCCACCCGGCCTCACAACTGCAGACCACTTGTAACTACGCCAGCCCAGGACCTCAACATCTGGCTTCTTCACCTACGGGATCGTCTATTGGAGAGGGGGTGCAGAGGAGTATTTATGTCTGTAATAAATCCCTTTTGTTTGTAAAACTCATTTTGAGTGGCTGGGCCTGCCTCCGCAGCGGGTGGGCCGATTCCCTCCCCGGCCTACCCATGGCTGCGCCCCTGTCCAGTCATGTGAAATCCATAGATTAGGGCCTGATGAATTTATTCAAATTGACTGATTTCCTTTATATGAACTGTATCTCAGTAAAATCTTTATTGCACATGGCGGCGGTTATACACTGCTCAAAAAGATAAAGGGAACACTTAAACAACACAATGTAACTCCAAGTCAATCACACTTCTGTGAAATCAAACTGTTCACTTAGGAAGCAACACTGATTGACAATAAATTTCACATGCTGTTGTGCAAATGGAATAGACAACAGGTGGAAATTATAGGCAATAAAGGAGTGGTTCTACAGGTGGTGACCACAGACCACTTCTCAGTTCCTATGCTTCCTGGCTGATGTTTTGGTCACTTTTGAATGCTGGCGGTGCTTTCACTCTAGTGGTAGCATGAGACGGAGTCTACAAGCCTCACAAGTGGCTCAGGTAGTGCAGCTCATCCAGGATGGAACATCAATGCGAGCTGTGGCAAGAAGGTTTGCTGTGTCTGTCAGCGTAGTGTCCAGAGCATGGAGGCGCTACCAGGAGACAGGCCAGTACATCAGGAGACGTGGAGGAGGGCAACAACCCAGCAGCAGGACCGCTACCTCCGCCTTGGTGCAAGGAGGAGCACTGCCAGAGCCCTGCAAAATGACCTCCAGCAGGCCACAAATGTGCATGTGTCTGCTCAAACGGTCATAAACAGACTCCATGAGAGTGGTATGAGGGCCCGACGTCCACAGGTGGGGGTTGTGCTTACAGGCCAACACCGTGCAGGACTTTTGGCATTTGCCAGAGAACACCAAGATTGGTAAATTCGCCACTGGCTCCCTGTGCTCTACACAGATGAAAGCAGGTTCTCACTGAGCACGTGACAGTCTGGAGACGCCGTAGAGAACGTTCTGCTGCCTGCAACATCCTCCAGCATGACCGGTTTGGCGGTGGGTCAGTCATGGTGTGGGGTGGCATTTCTTTGGGGGGCCGCACAGCCCTCCATGTGCTCGCCAGAGGTAGCCTGACTGCCATTAGGTACCGAGATGAGATCCTCAGACCCCTTGTGAGACCATGTGCTGGTGCGGTTTGCCCTGGGTTCCTCCTAATGCAAGACAATGCTAGACCTCATGTGCCTGGAGTGTGTCAGCAGTTCCTGCAAAAGGAAGGCATTGATGCTATGGACCGCCCGTTCCCCAGACCTGAATCCAATTGAGCACATCTGGGACATCATGTCTCGCTCCATCCACCAACGCCACGTTGCACCACAGACTGTCCAGGAGTTGGCGGATGCTTTAGTCCAGGTCTGGGAGGAGATCCCTCAGGAGACCATCCACCACCTCATCAGGAGCATACCCAGGCGTTGTAGGGAGGTCATACAGGCACGTGGAGGCCACACGCACTGCTGAGCCTAATTTTGACTTGTTTTAAGGACATTACATCAAAGTTGGATCAGCCTGTAGTGTGGTTTTCCACTTTAATTTTGAGTGTGACCCTCCATGGGTGGATAAATTTGATTTCCATTGATAATTTTTGTGTGATTTTGTTGTCAACACATTCAACTATGTAAAGAAAAAAGTATTTAATAAGAATATTTCATTCATTCAGATCTAGGATGTGTTATTTTAGTGTTCCCTTTATTTTTTTGAGCAGTGTATATATTATTCCTTCGGTATAGTTCAGTGCAGAAATATGTTAATGAACTACAATGACCATAATCCATTGCACTTGTTCTTTCCGCCTCTAACAGAGATGGATACATTTTCTTTACGCCTGCTACTTTCATCCAGACTGGATGAGAGCGGAATGTACACAAGGAGGAGAGAGTGGGATAGACAGTTTGTGAAAGTATGCCTTATTTACTTTGAAGAACTAGTCAAATGATTGTCATAACTTTAAGGAATGAAAAATGGAAAAGTCGTCAAATAAAAACTTGATTTTTTACACAACTGACATTTCATAGTCTTCTTTTTTTTGTATTGATGTCTACCCAATTTGGACAATGGAATATTTTCATGTTTTGACAATTTAATTGAACTTTTTGCCTTTGGTAATGTCAATTAAAAAGCTCACATTTGTGTCATTTTGTTTCATAATTCATTTAATGTTTTAAAAATGACCAAAACCCAAATTGAAAACGGTGATATTTTTTATTTAAAAAATAAATATATATTTTTTATTATGGAACCAAAATTTTGTCAGCTTCAAAAACCACTAATCGCTCAATTTAATTTTCCCAACAATTTTTGAAAGAAAGATTTATTTCACTTCCCGTGGGTTTGAAGTTTACATATACTAAGTTGACTGTGCCTTTTAAACAGCTTGGGAAAATTAAAGAAATTGATGCTATGGCTTTAGATGCTTCTGATAGGCTAATTGACATCATTTGAGTCATTTGGAGGTGTACCTGTGGATGTATTCCAAGGCCTACCTTCAAACACAGTGCCGCTCTGCTTTGACATCATGGGAAAATCAAAATAAATCAGCCAAGACCTCAGAAAAACAAATGTAGACCTTCACAAGTCTGGTTCATCCTTGGGAGCAATTTCCAAATGCCTGAAGGTACCATGTTCATCTGTACAAACAATAGTACGCAAGTATAAACACCATGGGACCACACAGCCGTCATACCGCTGAGGAATCAGACGTGTTCTGTCTCCTAGAGAATGTACTTTGGTGCAAAAAGTGCAAATCAATCCCAGAACAACAGCAAGGGACCTTGTGAAGATTCTAGAGGAAGCGGATACAAAACTATCTATATCCACAGTAAAACAAGTCCTATATCGACATAACCTAGGCCGCTCAGCAAGGAAGAATCCACTGCTCCAAAACCGCCATAAAAAAGCCAGACTATGTTTTGCACCTGCACATGGGGACAAAGATCATACTTTTTGGAGAAATGTCCTCTGGTCTGATGAAACAATAGTAGAACTGTTTGGCCATAATGACCATCGTTATGTTTAGAGGAAAAATGGGGACGCTTGCAAGCCGAAGAACACCATCCCAACCGTGAAGCACGGGTGTGGCAGCATCATGTTGTGAGGGTGCTTTGCTGCAGGAGGGATTGGTGCACTTCACAAAATAGATGGCATCATGAGGTAGGAAAATTATATGGATATATTGAAGCAATATCTCAAGACGTCAGTCAAGAAGTTAAAGCTTGGTCACACGTGGGTTTTCCAAATGGATTTGGCCCCAAGCATACTTCCAAAGTTGTGGCAAAATGGCTTAAGGACAACAAAGTCAAGGTATTGGAGTGGCCATCACAAAGCCCTGACCCCAATCCCATAGAAAATTTGTGGGCAGAACTGAAAAGGCGTGTGCGAGCCAGGAGGCCTACAAATCTGACTCTGTTACACCAGCTCTGTCAGGAGGAATGGGCCAAAATTCCCCCAACTTATTGTGGGAAGCTTGTGGAAGGCTACACAAAACATTTGACCGAAGTTAAACAATTTAAAGTCAATGCTACCAAATACTAATTGAGTGTAGGTAAACTTGTGACCCACTGGGAATGTGATGAAAGGAAAGCTGAAATCATTCTCTCTACTATTATTCTGACGTTTCACATTCTTAAAATAAAGTGGTGATCCTAACTGTCCTAAGACAGGGAATTTTTGCTAGGATTTAAATGTCAGGAATTGTGAAAAACGGAGTTTAAATGTATTTGGTGTATGTGAACTTCCGACTTCAACTGTAAATTCTTCAAACTCTTGGCATTCTATCAACCATAATTTTTTCATTAAAAAAAATGTAACTAGGCAAGTCAGTTCAAAACAAATTCTTATTTACATTGACGGCCAAACCTGGACGACGCAATTGTGCACCAACCTATGGGACTCCCAATCACGGCCGGATGTGATACAGCCTGGATTCGAACCAGGGACTGTAGCGACTCCTCTTGCACTGAGATGCAGTGTCTTAGACCACGCCGCCAATCGGGAGCCCAAAGCCTCATGATGGAGTCACCTGGAATGCATTTCAATTAACAGGTGTGCCTTAAGATAATTTATGGAATTTCTTTCCTCAACGCGTTTGAGCAAATCAGTGATGTTGTGACAATAGTTACGATAGTCCATATTATTGCAAGAACAGCTCAAAACACTTTTTTTGGTTACTACATGATTCCATATGTGTTATTTCATAGTTTTGATGTCTTCACTCTTATTCTACAATGTAGAAAATAGTACAAATAAAGAAACACTTGATGTGTAGGTGTTCTAAAACTTTTGACCCTAGTGTATGTTATTGTGGTTTCTGGCACCCCAGTTCCAGGCCCTCCCAAGGTTGTGAGCTTCCCTTCTCCCAGGCTCTTCATATTGAATTATTCTTTAGATCTATTAGAATCTGTCTAATTTTCCACCATGATCAATAGGTTTTTAAATTGGTCATTTGAAATGTGCTCAAGCAGCTTAATGAACTCTGCTCTTTTAAAGAATCAGCCCAGCCAGCTCTGGCATGTTTCTGTTGCACCACCAACCAGTCCTGAGTAGCTCTCTGATTTTTTAAAAATCCCATAGCAGAAACATCCAACTTATCCTGTTTTTAAAGCACTCTCTCTCCCTCCCCCCCGTTTTTCATCCTACTGATGGTTGACTCCTAGCTTCATTGCTTCTCCACAGCCAAGAGGTGTGGAGGCTGACCCCCCCCAGTGACCCCAGCACTTAGATGGGTTTTACCTAGAGAGAGGCAGCAATCTGCAGGCTGTGGCTGCACAATTAAATGGGCCTCCTCACCCTTCAGTTAATTCTGGACTGTCACTGTGCTTTTTCTTTGGGGAGGTTTGTTGGTGGAGGGGAGATGTGTTTTATGCAGAGAATTTAGAAGTAAATTCTGTAGATGGAGACAGAAGGGAGTGGTGGGGAGGTCAGCTGCAGGCGGATGACTTTTTAAGTGGAATAGCCAATTCTGAAGGGTGGCTTTGCATCCTAGGAAAGTGGGAAGAAAGGTTAAGTAGAATGGAGACTTGGCTGATAGAGCCATTTGCATTAGTGTTTTTTGCCCTCAGCCTCCCTAGTCTCTGCCCAGCCTCTGCTCTGTAGCTGAGGGCCTTTGGGTATCCCGGTGAGAGAGCAAGCATGCTGGGTAACAGTGGAGGAGAGGGGGGTCGGTCTGTACGGTGGCCTTAGGCTCCTGCTGCCGTCTCTTCTTGGCTCTTTCAGGGCCTTTAGAGTTTGCTCTCCTGGTTACTGCCGCTTCATAAACCCTCAATAGTGGCCACACAATGTCAGGCAGGAGAGGGGTCAGGGTTGAACTTGAACCTCGCATCCATCGCTGGCAGAAAGGACTCCTCTGAGAACCTGTGAGCTAGTCCCCCCCTCCCCCCAGCAACTCAATCACCCTAACCAGTCCCTACACACAGCCTATCTAGTATGGTTGTTTGTCATGATCAAGCGTACTCGACTCGAGGTGAAATACTACCTGATTCTGGTCCCCTATGGCTCTGACAATTTACTAGTTCCAATATCCACACTTCAACGAAGTTTTGCTACGAGAGCTCCTGTTTCATTGAAAATGTCAAGCGGTGTCTTGGAAACCCTACATTCTCATCACCTCCTACCGTTTTACTCCAGGGCATCCGTATCACTTTGGAATCACACAGCTTTTTTTTTACGTGCCTACCTGTGACTAATACCAACCATAAAATGTTATATGCTGACTTTAAAACAAATATTTTTGCGTACCTTAAAAAGAGGATCTCCATATAACTCACTGGCTGATCTCTTCTCCCTTCTGTGTGGTAGGAGCTGGAAGAGGCGCTACAGAAGCAGGACATAGACTTTCTGGCTGACCTCCTCGTCTCACTGCTGCAAGGATGCTACCAGCGCACAGACATCACGTAAGTAGTACCCCCGGCCTTCCCACATCCTTTATTAAATTTGTATTATTTTAATATTGACTAGGTCTACCTTTTTTCGCTCACTAGCACACAGCAGCATTTACCTTTACATTTACCTTTACAACTCAATGTTGGTCTGTTATCTTCCCCATCTTGGTGACAACATCCAGGAGCCCGTATGGGCCTACACTAGAGGTCGAAACGTTTATGATTTTTCAAAGCCGATACCGATTTATTGGAGGACCAAAAAAAAAGCAGATACCGATTAATCCATTTTTGTTGTTTGTTTTTTGTTGTTGTAATAATGACAATTACAACAATACTGAATGAACACTTATTTTTATTTAATATAATACATCGATAAAATCAATTTAGCCTCAAATAAATTCTGAAACATGTTCAATTTGGTTTAAATAATGCAAAAACAAAGTGTTGGAGAAGAAAGTAAAAGTACAATATGTGCCATGTAAGAAAGCTAACGTTTAAGTTCCTTCCTTGCTCAGAACATGAGAACATATGAAAGCTGGTGGTTCCTTTTAACAAGAGTCTTAAATATTCCCGGGTAAGAAGATTTAGGTTGTAGTTATTATAGGAATTATAGCACTATTTCTTTCTCAACCATTTGTATTTCATATACCGTTGACTATTGGATGTTCTTATAGGCACTTTAGTATTGCCAGTGTAACAGTATAGCTTCCGTACCTCTCCTCGCTTCTACCTGGGCTCGAACCAGGAACACAACGACAACAGCCACCCTCGAAGCAGCGTTACCCATGCGGAACACGGGGAACAACTACTCCAAGTCTCAGAGCGAGTGACGTTTGAAACGCTATTGGCGCGCACCCCGCTAACTAGCTAGCCATTTCACATCACATCGTTACACCAGCCTAATCTCGGAGGTTGATAGGCTTGAAGTCATAAACAGCGCAATGCTTGACGCACAACAAAGAGCTGCTGGCAAAACGCACGAAAGTGCTGTTTGAATGAATGCTTACGAGCCTGCTGCTGCCTACCACCGCTCATTCAAACTGCTCTATCAAATCATAGACTTAGTTATAACATAGTAACACACAGAAATACGAGCCTTAGATCTTTAATATGATCGAATCCGGAAACTATCATCTCGAAAACAAGACGTTTATTCTTTCAGTGAAATACGGAACCGTTCCGTATTTTATCTAACGGCTGGCATCCATAAATCTAAATATTCCTGTTACATTGCACAACCTTCAATGTTATGTCATAATTATATAAAATTCTGGCAAATTAGGTGGCCCAAACGGTGGCATATACACTGACTCTGCATGCAATGAACGCAAGAGAAGTGACACAATTTCACCTGGTTAATATTGCCTGCTAACCTGGATTTCTTTTAGCAAAATATGCAGGTTTAGAAATATATACTTCTGTGTATTGATTTTAAGAAAGGCATTGATGTTCATGGTTAGGTACACATTGGAGCAACGATACGCACCGCATCGATTATATGCAATGCAGGACATGCTAGATAAACTAGTAATATCATCAACCATGTGTAGTTAACTAGTGATTATGATTGATAAAAAATGTTTTAAGTTTAATGCTAGCTAGCAACTTACCTTGGCTTACTGCATTCGCGTAACAGGCAGTCTCCACGTGGAGTGCAAAGAGAGGCAGGTAGTTAGAGCGTTGGACTAGTTAACTGTAAGGTTGCACGATTGGATCCCCTGAGCTGATAATGTGAAGTTCTGCCCCTGAAAGAGGCAGTTAACCCACCGTTCCTAGGCCGCCATTGAAAATAAGAATGTGTTCTTAACTGACTTGCCTAGTTAAATAAAGATTAAATAACGGTGTAACAAAATCGGTGTCCAAAAATACTGATTTCCGATTGTTATGGAAACTTGAAATCGCCCCTAATTAATCGGCCATTCTGATTAATCGGTCGACCTCTAGCCTGCACACAGTGAAACACAGGAAGTTTGAGTCACAAACCCCGTTAGTAGTGAGTACATCAGAATGGGAACAGCTTGTGTTGAAATCAGCCTTTACAACTGAGTGAGAGTTCTCACGAAGGAAGCTTGGTTTAGGAAGATTTTTCCCTGGTGGGGGATAGTTCATTTGATGAGTATGTGTGAGATAGGGAGTGGGAAGAGCACAGGAAAGTAAAATGAATGTTCTAGTCCAAAAGTGACCTCTATCCACTACCACCACCTCTTCTGGGTCCTCATTGATCAAAGGTGTGTGCACACAAAAAATACTCAAAACCTTTGCTTGTGCCAGTTTTTCCGCAAAGGTTGGTATTCAAATTTTGAGCTTGATGTGAGTGCATATTTTCACGCTACTCTCAAGCCATGTGTGCACACAACTTCTAGAAGGTTGATCAACTGTATTGCAAGCAAATAGGATTATTGTTTTTTTTGAGGTGTTTGCTCAAATTGTAGTAATGGTAAGCTAATATAAACACAATCATGTATTGAGAAACAAAATATTGAACGAACAATTTGTCTTTTGTATAGATGTGTGGGTTTAACATTTACTTTTAAATTGTTCGAAAGGACAATCAGTCTTGTAAGAATGCGCAGTCACTGTACCATTCTGCCCACACCTGTACAGAAATGTTGATAAAATTTGCCATGGCACTGTCTTTTAGGAACTATCATGGCCCAGTTCCAACATTTCCAAATCATACAGAAAATTAGGGTGTTTATGTTACCATAAAAGGTGAATGGAGGGTGTTTTCCAGGTGGGGTTGTAGCTCTTGTTCACTACTGAACAAATATAATATGGGTCTGATTTATCAATGAAAACATGCGACAGATGGGCAAAAAAGTATTTAGTCAGCCACCAATTGTGCAAGTTCTCCCACTTAAAAAGATGAGAGGCCTGTAATTTTCATCATAGGTACACTTCAACTATGACAGATAAAATTAGGAAAAAAAATAGATCTGCATGGAGGAATGGGCCAAAATACCAGCAACAGCGTGTGAAAACTTTGTGAAGACTTACATAAAACATTTAACCTCTGTCATCGCCAACAAAGGGTATATAACAAAGTATTGAGATAAACTTTTGTTATTGACCAAATACTTATTTTCCACCGTAAATTCATTAAAAATCTGATTTTCTGGATTTTTTTTCTCATTTTGTCTGTCATAGTTGAAGTGTACCTATGATATAAATTACAGGCCTCTCTCATCTTTTTAAGTGGGAAAACTTGCACAATTTGTGGCCGACTGAATACTTTTTGCCCCACTGTATATGCTGCGTGTGACAGTTTGATCAGTCCCAATAATTTGTGGCGCATGCACATCCTAGAATCTCCACCTACACCAGAATTTAGTAAGACATTTACTCACTGTTGATATGTGAGCTCCCTGCTCTTGCTCCATCAGCACTACCGGGCCAGGCACCAGTCTGCCTGTGATTGGGGAGAGAGGTTAGGACTGATCCAGTTTCCGCACCCGGGCTGGCCATATTGGGCTGGACAGCCACTGGCATCTCGGGGGTGGCTGTTTGGCTCTGGCCTTTCACGGAGCTGCACTTTTCATCCACACTCGTTAAACGCTCCGGCGGAGCTGGAGAGGGGGGTGGTGGTGTGTCATCAGAGGATTGGGGAGGGGGGGGCTGCAGCTGTCTGAACATGCACACTGCTCTTTCAAGATAAGCTATTTTCATTCTCATTTTCGCTTGTTGCGTTGGCACTCACCCTTGCCCTGACTCCTTGTTTCTATGCAACTTGAGCGAGATCTGAAGGGTTCCAGATTATTCAGACAAATCTGACCCAGAACCAACATTTTATTTACCAGCATCCAACTTAGAACAATGATACAAACTAGGGATCCACCGATATATCGGTGAACATATTAGAATCGGCCGATATTAGCTAAAAATGCCAACATCGTTATCGGCCTGATATCTAGTTTAACGGCGATGTGCAAAACCGATGTCAAAACTGACGTGCATACCTATATAACACAGATTAGAACATCTTTGTATATAATGAAGGGACATGACGTAATGACGCTACGTAAAATTCTGCGCTACTCGTGCAACACTGCATTCTTAACCTAGCCCACAATGTCTGCTGTATGGATCGAGCAGTCAACAAGTTGAGCAGTCATTTGAATGAGTAAGATCATTTCAACGAGACAACTCAATGGCGAAATCCATAGCCCTTGACAATCAACTGTTCTCTATCATGGGTGATGTTGGCTTTCGCCAACTGGTTGAGCACCAGTACACTTTTTTTGGGGGGTGGCACATTTTTTCAGATGTTGCACGACTGGAGTAACACAGTAATAGCGTCACTGCTATTAGCATCACGACTGACATTTGGACCAGTGATATCAGCCCCATGAGCATGCTGAGTCTGACAGCACAGTGGGTCATCGAGGATTTCCCACTAAGGAAAGTCTTATTGCATGCTCATCAATATGCTGGTTGTCATACCGCTGCTGCAATTTCAATGGCATTTGCGAACATGTTTGAAACTTGGAAAATGAACATGCTAGCTCCATTCAAACAACTGGCTCGAGAAATCAGCCCATCAACTGTGCCTGCAGCAGATGTGATACCCTCTGTCAATGCATTGAAACGCCTGCTCAACAAAACTAACAGGGATGTAATCAAATGTGCACAAAATTTGAGAAGCTTTATGTGCATATGGAACATTTCTGGGATCTTTTTTTCCAGCTCATGAAACATGGGACAAACACTTTACATGTTGTGTTTTATATCATTGTTTAGTGTAGTATTTGTATTCTAATGAATGAATGAAACAGTTGCCCATGACAGTTTGCCCCGGCAACAAAACTGCCCACACAGGCTGTGAACAAGCGATTCGGTGGCATTTTCTCTTTGCTGTGTCACCACCATGCTCAACGCTATGTACAAGGGCCGCTACTTCGATGCAGACAAGAAACAGGGTTTTTGTGAAATGTTACATACACAGCTGGACAAGATGGAAAAAGTGACAGACACAGTGACAGTGCGCACCGAGGAAGAGAGGCCACGGGCAGAGAGCTGAAACTTCACTGCTTGATATGTATGATGAAATCCTGGTTGAGAATGAAACGACTGAACAAATGAACAACGAAACAGCACAGCAAGTAAGTGATAGAAATAGGTTTTTGATTATGTTTTACTGGTAATGGGGACATACGTAAATGCCAACAAAATAACTTTTTAGTGTGTGTGTAACCTTTTCTTTAACAAGGCACGTCATTAGGAACAAAATCATATTTACAATGACGTCCTACCCAGCCAAACCCGGATGACGGCTGGGCCAATTGTGCGCCGCCCTATGGAACTCCCAATCACTGCCGGATGTGATACAGCCTGGATTCGAATCAGGGACTGTGGTGATGCCTCTTGCACTGAGATGCAGTGCCTTCGACCACTGTGTGTGTGTTAACTATTTAACTGTACTAGAATGCTTAAAAGGCCGCTAAAATGTTTAATATCAGTTATCGGTATCAGGTTTTTTTGGCAAGGAAAATATAGGATATCGATATCGGTGCGTCACTAATACAAATCCACTCAAATGCAACCAAAATGGCTTTCTTTTCGCATTTCTTTTTCCTCGAACTACTACGGTATGGCAGCTTGAATTATTTCATGATTATCACAATGGACAGCCTACTTTTCTTAACTTTAAGGACAAGGATTTGGAAGTGAGTGAGTAATGGTGCTGCTACAGTGCCTTGCGAAAGTATTCGGCCCCCTTGAACATGGCGACCTTTTGCCACATTTCAGGCTTCAAACATAAAGATATAAAACTGTATTTGTTTGTGAAGAATCAACAACAAGTGGGACACAATCATGAAGTGGAACGACATTTATTGGATATTTCAAACTTTTTTAACAAATCAAAAACTGAAAAATTGGGCATGCAAAATTATTCAGCCCCTTTACTTTCAGTGCAGCAAACTCTCTCCAGAAGTTCAGTGAGGATCTCTGAATGATCCAATGTTGACCTAAATGACTAATGATGATAAATACAATCCACCTGTGTGTAATCAAGTCTCCGTATAAATGCACCTGCACTGTGATAGTCTCAGAGGTCCGTTAAAAGCGCAGAGAGCATCATGAAGAACAAGGAACACACCAGGCAGGTCTGAGATACTGTTGTGAAGAAGTTTAAAGCCGGATTTGGATACAAAAAGATTTCCCAAGCTTTAAACATCCCAAGGAGCACTGTGCAAGCGTTAATATTGAAATGGAAGGAGTATCAGACCACTGCAAATCTACCAAGACCTGGCCGTCCTTCTAAACTTTCAGCTCATACAAGGAGAAGACTGATCAGAGATGCAGCCAAGAGGCCCATGATCACTCTGGATGAACTGCAGAGATCTACAGCTGAGGTGGGAGACTCTGTCCATAGGACAACAATCAGTCGTATATTGCACAAATCTGGCCTTTATTGAAGAGTGGCAAGAAGAAAGCCATTTCTTAAAGATATCCATAAAAAGTGTTGTTTAAAGTTTGCCACAAGCCACCTGGGAGACACACCAAACATGTGGAAGAAGGTGCTCTGGTCAGATGAAACCAAAATTGAACTTTTTGGCAACAATGCAAAACGTTATGTTTGGTGTAAAAGCAACACCCTGAACACACCATCCCCACTGTCAAACATGGTGGTGGCAGCATCATGGTTTGGCCTGCTTTTCTTCAGCAGGGACAGGGAAGATGGTTAAAATTGATGGGAAGATGGATGGAGCCAAATACAGAACCATTCTGGAAGAGAACCTGATGGAGTCTGCAAATTTCAGTCTCTCGATGTGCAAAACTGGGGTATCCAAGCGACTTACAGCTGTAATCGCAGCAAAAGGTGGCGCTACAAAGTATTAACCTAAGGGGGCTGAATAATTTTGCACGCCCAATTTTTCAGTTTTAGATTTGTTAAAAAAGTTTGAAATATCCAATAAATGTCATTCCACTTCATGATTGTGTCCCACTTGTTGTTGATTCTTCACAAAAAAATACAGTTTTATATCTTTATGTTTGAAGCCTGAAATGTGGCAAAAGATCGCAAAGTTCAAGGGGGCCGAATACTTTCGCAAGGCACTGTATTGTCAGATCCCAATGGTCTCTTCGAAGGTCTTTATATTAGGGGGATTATTGTGTTGTAATTTCTGTCTAACCATCGCCCAATCGGTATTCCTTGTAACTGCCTAGATTGGTATCAATACAAAGTATATGTTCCAAGTTTTGACCATTTGACACTATAGGAACAGTAGGCATTTGAGAATTAATGACTTCTAGTTGAAGATATTAAGTATGTGACATGAATGGGTTAGAAACAACAAAATTATCCAATGTTGTATTGGAACCCTTGACTAGTTTGCTCCAACTAAATTCACTGCAGTAGATCTCAATATGGTTTTGTTAATACCCAGCCCTCCTTACTATTGTATTGTCATACTAGCATGTCATTGTCTCAGAGATTAATGGCGACACTTTACTAGGTGTGGGAAAACATATGGGACTAATCACTCCTCTCCCCTTCAGCCCCCAGGCATTCAGCGATTACCTGGACGACATCATCAACTACCGCTGGGAGTTGGAGGAGGGGAAGCCTAACCCGCTGCGCCAGGGGCCCTTTGAGGAGCTGGCCCCACGCACGCAGGTGGAACTGCTGCACAGGCTGTGTGACTACCGCCTGGACGCTGCCGACGTCTTCGACCTGCTCAAGGTACTGCACACACACACACACAGAGAGAGTACACCGGTTACCGCAAGTCTGCACCTTGTTTAACTCCTGTTATGACTGTGTCAGAGTTAGCATGGTAAAAAAAATGGATAAACACTTTTTTGTTGTTGTAGTTATGGTGAATTACTGTGATGCCATTTATGGTGACTGGCTGAAGAAGTCCTATCTAACCTGATGAAGTGAATTATGTACAGTAGCAGTCATAAGTTTGGACACACCTACTCATTCCAGAGTTTTTCTTTATTTTTACTATTTTCCACATTGTAGAATAATAGTGAAGATATCAAATCTATGAAATAACGTAGTAACCAAAACAAATCAAAATATATTTGAGATTCTTCAAAGTAGCCACCCTTTGCCTTGATGACAGCTTTGCACACTGTTGGCATTCTCTCAACCAGCTCATGAGGTAGTCACCTGGAATGAATTTCAATTAACAGGTGTGCCTTGTTAAAAGTTCATTTGTGCAATTTCTTTCCTTCTTAATGCGTTTGGGCCAATCAGTTGTCTTGTGACAAGGTAGGGGTGGTATACAGAAGATAGCCCTATCTGGTAAAAGACCAAGTCCATATTATGGCAAGAACAGCTCAAATATGCAAAGAGAAATGACAGTCCATCATTACTTTAAAGACATGAAGGTCAGTCGATGCCGAAAATTTCAATAACTAAAAAAAAAAAAATGTGCAGTCGCAAAAACCATCAAGCGCTATGATGAAACTGGCTCTCATGAGGACTGCCACAGGAAAGGAAGTCCCAGAGTTAAATCTGCTGCAGAGGATAAATTCATTAGTGCTTGACAGTTCAAGTAAGACACATCTCAACATCAACTGTTTTTTTATGTTTTATTTTATTTAACCTTTTTTATTTTACTAGTTAGTTAAGAACAAATTCTTATTTTACAATGACAGCCTAGGAACAGTGGGTGAACTGCCTTGTTCAGGGCAGAACGACAAAGTTTTACCTTGTCAGCTCGGTGATTCGATCTAGCAACATTTCGGTTACTGGACCAACGCTCTAACCACTAGGCTACCTGCCGCCTCCTGTTCAGAGGAGACTGTGTGAATCAGGCCTTCATGGTCGAATTGCTGCAAAGAAACCACTAAAGGACACCAATAAGAAGTGACTTGTTTGTCCTAAAGAACACGAGCAATTAGACCGTGGAAATCTGTCCTTTGGTCCGATGAGTCTAAATTTTAGATGTTTGGTTCCAACCGCCATGTCTTTTTGAGGCACAGAGTATGTGAATGGATGATCTCCGCGTGTGTGGTTCCCACCGTGAAGCATGGAGGAGGAAGTGTAATGGTGTGGGGGTGCTTTGCTGGTGACACTGACAGTGATTTTATTTAGAATTAAGGCACACTTAACCAGCATGACTACCACAGTATTCTGCAGCGATACGCCATCCCATCTGGTTTGCGCTTAGTTTGGACTATCATTTGTTTTTAAACAGGACAATGATCCAAAACACACCTCCAGGCTGTGTAAGTGCTATTTGACCAAGAAGGAGAGTGATGGAGTGCTGCATCAGATGACTTGGCCTCCACAATCACCCGAACTCAACCCAATTGAGATGATTTGGACTGCGAAGTGAAGGAAAAGCAGCCAACAAGTGCTCAGCATATGTGAAAAGCATTCCTTATGAAGCTGGTTGAGAATGCCAAGAGTGTGCAAAGCTGTCATCAAGGCAAAGGGTGGCTACTTGGAAGAAACTCAAATATAAAATATATTTAGATTTGTTTTACTTTATTTTTTTTTTGGTTACTACATGATTCCATACGTGTTATTTCGTCGTTTTGATGTCTCCCCTATAAAAAATTTTAAAAACCTTGTAGGTTTGTCCAAACTGTTGACTGGTACTGTACATTATTAATCCATGCAATGTTTGATCCCAGGGCTTGGATGCGGACAGCCTGCGCGTGGAGCCGTTGGGTCAAGATGGGAACGGTACCCTCTACTGGTACTTCTATGGTACCCGCATGTACAAAGAGGACCCGGTCAAGAGGAAAGCAGAGCAGCTCCGGTAAGAGGGTTGCACCATAGGACATCAGTTGTAGACGTTGAATGGTTTTGCTTGCCTATAATTCACCAATAGAGGTCGCAGTATGTGAACACAATGCTAGCGTATATAACCATGTTTTCTATTTTTTGGATTCTCTGATACTTTACTGTGTGTGTGTGTGTGTGTGTGTGTGTGTGTGTGTGTGTGTGTGTGTGTGTGCATTTATATATGCGTTCTGGTTTTTGTAATGCCGTGACCTATGTAAACAGCAGCACTTCCTACTGCAAATGATGTTTTCTAAGGAAGGACAAAGTGGGCACCAACATAGTTAGTTATTCTCCGTAACTACATGTACTTGTTAGCCTGTTACAGGTAAAAGGCCTGTGTAATTTAAAGTGTGGGCGGATATTTGTTTTTCATGATTTTGTCACCCCACAGTGAAGCCCTTGTGATCAAACCAGCAGAGAAGAGGAAAAGAGGAAGACCACCAAAGAAGAAAGTGGAGGAGATCCAGCTAAGGTGACCAGCAGCAGGGTCTCTCCTTTGTGGTCTCACGTTCTCTCCGCTCTCAAACAAAATGTCTCCAGAGAAACAAATATTTTCACCAGCTTTGTTCCCCAGTCCTTGTTCATGCAATGCTTTGGAGTGCATGGAACCTAACGGGCTGTCCTTTTGTTTCAGTGAGGTGGAGAACGAAGTGAAGAAGGAGAATGGACTGGAAGGTCTGCACTCAGGCACAGGTGAGAGCAAAAAGACAAAGCTATCAAACATGGTCGACTTCTACTCCTGACTAGAGATGCATATTGATGCTGACGATTGGGACTCATGTTGACCATGATGTGTCTGTCCGTCCAGACCGTGAGCGTGGCGCCTGGTCCCTGGTGTGTGACACAGAGGAGCAGTGGGCTAGTCTGGCTGAGAGCATCAAGGACAAAACGTCCCCCCAGGACCGCCACCTCTACCGCATCATCAGCCAGAACTTCCTCCCTGAGATCAGCAGCATGATCGAGCTCAAGGTCAGACGGCTCTCTTCTCTCCTCACTCTTCATTCAGACATTGACTCCAGGAGGCGTTGGGAAGTGGAGGCTGGGAGGGAGGCTGTGTGATGTACCTACAGGTGTGGAGGCGGACTGGTCTCTGGTTGCCCAGAACACCAGCTTCTAAACCCTACAGAGCCTTGGGCCCAAAGCATGTCTGTCTTTCACTGTGGACCAGTTGCCCTGTGTGCAGCTGCTGCTGGCATGACAGTCGGGGCTGGGGACGCTCATTTATCACTAGTTTTTCTTCTGGGGAATGAGACTCGCCTTGGGAGATTGACGCCATGTTTTAACTGTTCAAACGCTGCCCTTTTAAGACATTGCATACTCATTTATCTTTGAGGATACGTAGTTAGACAGTATATCTGTTGCGAGATGAGCACATTCTGATTGGTGGTGGCTGCTATCCCTAGCCCACCATTTCCTAGTGTCCTCTTGTCTGATGACACATACTGGCCCTGTTGCTATAGAAACCCAACACAGCCTGCCCGTCTGTGCCGGTCTAAAGCCCTTTGGCCATTCTGTCGGCATGGGGTCATTCTCTAATGATCACCCGATGGTGACCTGTCCTTCACGGCCAGCATGCCTGACTGGCATCTTTCTGGACATATTCACAGTTCTCAAGCTGCTGAACATTCCCTTCCCACCGGGTGCAGGCTCTGGCAGTACAGAGTATGTGTAGCGTGTGTGAGTGCACACTAACGTGGATTCCTCCAGTTCCCGTCCACAGCCCTGGCCATCACAGCCATTTGGTGGGGGCGCTGATGGGAGGCAGGCGCTCACCTTGAGGTGGGATGGAGCCTCTTGATTTACGGCCCTATGCGCTGCAGTATTGGCGATCACTTAAGTGGCGACACCAGAGGCACTCCATCTCCTGTGTGGTATTAAGTGCTGTGGGTAATGCAGAGCAGAAGAGCCCCGGGACATGCTGGTGCTGCGGTGCAGAGAGAGAAGACTGGGGGATGGGAGCTGTAGCTTATTCAGCACTTTGACACCCCCTCTAGTTGTGGTGGCGGTGGCCATAAGCACCAATGGAGCTACCTGCCTTGCTCAAACATGTTCACATGCTGCTGGCAGGCAGAACTCTAAAAGGGGAAAGGAGCTAGCCCTGGTGGTGTTCACAGGCCCGGTCATCTGATGGGCTCTGACAGGAAGCACCAAGCCAATTCCCTGACATAGATATAGAAACTCCCTAGCCCAGAGGGCTCCGCTCTGACTGCAGCTTCCTTCTGTATTTTTTTTCTTCCATGTTGTAGTCTGTGTATAAATGTTAACGGGTTGTATTCTGTGACCAATTTTGATACTCATGGACAGGATTTGGGAACAAAAAAATAATGTAACTTACTTAGTAATTGCTGCAATATAGGCTTTTTCATGAAGTGGCAATGCTACAATCTGTTTGCAAATGAACACACACAAGAAACAGCCCACCCCCACTCCCCTGGCTTTATTGGTAATTGTTACATTTGATTATTAATATCACGGGGAGCATGGAGGAGTTTGGTTAGTCAGAGACCCCCTGGGTGGTGGGTAGCGCGGTGGGTGTGGTTTAAAGTGGGGTAGTCAGGGGGTGGGGAGGAACAGAGCCTGAATTGCCAAAGGGCATGTGAACCCTCTCCTCACAGCTCTGCTGGAAGAGCAAAGAGGATTCCCCAGGGTCTGCTTGGGTTTTGGCTCCCGTGGAAGCATTACTTGATCAATGCGACTGCGTGTGATTTATTTTTTTACAAGTGTGAATAACGAACCCACTTGTTTGTGTTTTAATCTGGATTATTTTGCCTCTCCAGGAGAATGAGCAGAAGCAGAGGCTGCTGGACCCCACCCCAGTACGCAGCTCTTACCGGCTCTCTGAGAAACGCATGAGCCAAGAGGAGGAGGTGAAACCAGCTGTGTGTTTGTGTGTAGATGGTTCTTGGTGTTCTTAGTGTGTCCTGGCTCCTGTGAGACCCAGTGGACTGATAGTTTCCTGTGTGTCCAGGACACGCTGCAAGCCATAGCTGACGTGGAGCAGCAGAAACAGAGGGATGTGGACATGGACAGGCAGGCCCTGCTGGCAGAGCAGAAAAGAGAGGAGGAGATGCTGCTTCAGGAGGAGCGTCAGAGAGAGGAGCAGGAGAGAGTCAAAGCTGTGGAGGGTGAGTAGTGGAGCTGGGAGGGGTAGACTGGGTGAGGCTCGGAGTGTTACACTAATAGACTCCGGGATCAAAGACGACATGATGGATTCTAAAGGACAGCCAAACTCGCGCACACCTCTGCATTTTTATTGCCGGTACCGTTGCCACTGCCCCTGGTTGTGAATTATACCGGGGTAGGATCTTAATTTGACCTATATTGTCACAGCAAATTAATCCTGCAGCAACAGGATTTTAACATTTAGTCCATAATGTTGCTTGATCGGTAGTTAGGTTATTAGTTGGCTAAAAGTAAGCTACATGAAAAGTACTACTACTCTTAATTAATATAACATGCTGACCACACTGCTCGCGTGTGCGGGTGTTGCAAAATAAATGTACACGCACGTTATTCAATCATTGCACCCGCGTCAACGAGCATCTTTGTAGCCTGTGGTAAAATAGAATTTAGTTCTATTTGTGACACTTGACGGGCTGCAAGTCCTGCCTTTAATCTCATTGGTTTTTAGGAGCATATACCTACGTGGGTGATTGAAAGGTCCACACTCCAGTCCAGTTGGTGGTGATAATGCACCTTAAAGTTGGTTGCCAACCACCATATAAAGTCAGATGAAGCCTGGAGGAGGAGCAACTACTAGATACGTACTTGTTGTACCCTTTTATCTGTGGATTACTTGTCAGAGTAGAGGACCTTGGGCATTTACGGTACAATAACAACCCAATGTTTATATCCCAAAACAAATTTAGCTATCAACACAAGCTAGCTAGCTAAATTGCCATAAATATTTCATGCTTTTCGACCTGTCCTCAAATTAATATAGTTGGTTCTCATTTTGATATTTCTACCTGCGTGTCATGATCGCGTCTGGTGTGAGTGGACAAAATCAACATGCACACGCGGTGTGGTCCGCATGTAACAGTGTGTTACTGTGGCTTTTCAGCCAATTTATGTACATCAAGAAGCTCATCTGCATCTGCATTTATTGCGGTGCAGGAAAATTCTGAGTAGCATAAGTCATCAAATTTAAGATCCTACATCTGTGTCGCATTGGGCTAAGAGTGGGAATGTTGAGCCCTTTGAATCACAGGAGTCTCTTCCTCCGTCTGATGTCATCTGTCAACGGTTAATTAACTGCTGAACGACCCTCATGAATGTATTATAGATGAACAGCAGGACCGGCTGAGTTGCCTGGTCTCGGGTGGATCGGAGCCTCAACCCTCCATCTTTTAATCCGCACAGCAGGGGGCAGCCTTTCATGTTGAAAGATAAAGCAATATGTGCTCCTCTGTCTCATCTTTTGATCAGCTATGCCTGCAAGAAGATGGTTGATGAATCACTCTTCCCCGAACTCCTTCAGTCTCTCGTGATGTTATGCCTGGTTTTTATGGACTCTGCGAACCAGCAGATGGCCGGATGGGCAACAAGTGCCCTTGAAACTGTAAGGAGGCTAGGAAGTACCACTAGCATTGGTGCACTATTCTTTATGCTGTTGTGTGTAATTCATTGTGGTTCCCGTGTTCTGCTGTGTCCCCTAGAGCGAGCGCGGCGGCGGAAGCTGCGTGAGGAGAAGGCCTGGTTGATATCCCAGGGGAAAGACCTGCCCCCCGAACTGCTGCACCTGGAGCCCCACTCACCCATCCAACGTGCCCGCAGGACGAAAGCGTTGTAAGAGCACACTACCACTCAACACTAGAGTACTGGTCATTTATGGAGAGTGTGGATTTGTTTTGAAAATGTTCTATCTTTTATTGCAGCTATGAAATTGATGATGATTATACAGCGTTGTACAAAGGTAAAGTAAAATAATATGCCCCGTCGTCTATGCAATCATCATTGTATCATATCTGTATGTGTGAAGCATATTGACCTGCTGCAGATTCTTCTGGACAGTTAGCCAGGATGGTGCCTCTATTCTGACTACAACTGTTCTCCACAGTGTTGGAGGCCCTGAAAGCCCACAAAGACTCCTGGCCTTTCTTGGAGCCTGTGGATGAATCCTATGCCCCCAACTATAATGAGATCATTCAGGTGAGCGAAATCACAGTGAAAAAGACGGGTCCAAACTTTGTCAAATGAAGGTTAGATACCTCGGTTATGAGTTTTTTTCACATTTTAATTTGATGTCATCCATTCCACAAGTAGCAATTTACGTTAGCCCTGATTTCTCCTCAGACTCCGATGGACCTGTCCACCATCGAGAGGAAGCTGAATGAAGGGGAGTACATCGCCAAGGAGGAGTTTGTGTCTGACGTGAAGCTCATGTTTGAGAATTGCATGGAGTACAATGGGGAAGACAGTGGTAAATACACACACTTCATTTTGACCTTAACCTCACGCATGATGTCCCTCAAATGCCTCTAGCATGTGAAAAACGTTTTTTGGGATTGACTTTGGACTTCAATTATGAATGTGAAATAGATAAATTTGATTAAGTGGAGGAGGAGAGAATTTTGGGGGAGAGCTGGGCTGTAAATGTGGCTCTGGCCTTAACAGATTTGACAGTGATGAATGGGGAGGGATTGAGTTGTGCTCCAGTGCACCAGGCCCTGCCTGCCTGCCAGAGAGACATTCAAGCCCCTAGCTAAGCCCCCTGTCTGGAGTCATCCATCTGTCTGAATGCTCTCCCCAGGGAGAGGCACTGGGGCCAGGGGTCAACCACACTACGGCCCTCTGGGCTGGTCAGCCTGTCGCCCAACGCTGGGGTGTGTCTATGCAATGACATTCAGATGATACTCTGATATTTGTGTCTGTGTTTAACTGGCCAGATGAATGAGCCCTGTGTGCCTGTCTGTGTTTTTCGGCAGAGTACAGCATCATGGCGGAGTCCCTGGAGCGCTGTTTCAGCCGAGCCCTGCTCAAGCACTTGCCGTCAGAGGACGGTGACACGGATGAAGAGTTCCACGTGTGTGGTGAGGACCGTGAGAAAGACCGCAAGGAGAAGAGGCGGAGCAAAGGCCCCAAACAGACGGGGCCAGAGCGCTTGGGCCGAGCCACTGAGCATGCATCGCGCAAACGGACACATCCAGGGGGCAAGGGCAGCACTGCCATGGAGGAGGGGAACAAGGTGGCCCAGCCTCCCCCTCCCACCCACTGGGCCAACAGACACCCACACCCCCACAGCATGCCACATGGACAACCCCACCCTGGGAATCTATACCACCCAGCACAGCAGGTAGCTAAGAACGCTTATTTGATATGTAGTTCTTTTTTAGGCTTAAAGGGAGGCCAGGCATGTCAAACAATATTTCACATAGAAGATAGTGTTTTAGTACTTCAGTAGGAGTTAATAAAGAGAAAAACAGTTAAGAGTAATTTTAGATAAGGACAGATAAATGCATGACATTTTAGACATGAGATGTTGAACTGTCATCCATTCTGCAGCAGCTCCAGCACCCCCCTGGTCCTCACATGTATAGTCAGAGGATGGCCATGGACCCCCGCTACGCCTACCCTCACCCTGGACAAGGACACATGCCCCGGCCTGGAGACCCCAATGCTCACCACATGCCTCAACATTACAACATGCAGGTGAGATCAGCTAAGAAAACGATCCCATGGAGTTTTCACATATCTGATGAGGAATGATCTTATCTGCTCTGCTCACAGTGTGCTCAAGCTGAACAATATTTTGTGTGTTACTGCTCTGTCACCGTTGGTTGGTTATATTTGCTGCTATGCAGACATACTGATAGACGTCCTTGTATTCCAGCCACACCTGGGGGATGGTCACCACATTGGCCCTAGATACCAGGTGGGGCCTGATGGCCGGCCTCTCCATCCCCAGCACCACCAGCAGCAGCACCCCTACATGGGTCCCACCCACGGCCCCTCACTGGGCCCCCGCCCTGTGGCCCTCCAGTCTGGGGGCCTCTGCACCCCCACGCCCGAAGGCAACATGTACCCGTCCCGCCAGCGCACCGACGGCCACCCCATGCACCCCGGTGGGAACCGTTACCCCGGGCCTGGCATCCCACCACAACACAACTACCCTGCCTTTCGTCCTGGCATGGGCGTGCCTCCTAGCATGTGGTCAGGGATGAACCACCAAGGCCAGCAGAGGCCCAGTGGACCTGGGATGCAGGAGCAGAATATGGCTAACCACCAGCAGCACCCCTATTTTCATGGGGGTCCACGTCCCATGTGCCCCAAACCCTGGCCAGAGCAGCCTGGTGGCCCTGGAGGGTACCCCCCACCCCCAAATAGCCAGTACAGGATGCCCTGTGGCATCAGCACCTCCCCGGGGCCCATGGCCCTGCGGCCTCCCATGCCTCATCAGGACTCACGGCAGCGTCTGGCCTCCATGCTGGAGAGCCCAGAGATGATTGCCCTGCAGCAGCTGTCTGCTTCCTCCACCGGACTCCCTGCTGGCTCCTCACGCCAGCTCATGGGCAACCTTCAGCAGCAGCCCCCACAGGGAGTTGGCAGCGCACCAACTCAAGCTCAGCCCTCGCAGCACCCACCTCCCCCTGAAATTCACCTGCTGCGTCCTGCCAGAGACGATGGCCCAGATAGCCAGCCTGCCCATCACGCAGACATGCAGCCCAAAGGTAGGAATGATCTTCTTTGCTTTACAACTCTCCCTCTAAGCTTTATGAAAATCAACTTGGATCCTCGTCTACCTCCCCAAAAAAATTATATTCAGACTTGTCTGAAGTTCTGACTATATTTCATAAGCAAACTGTCTCTTTGCAATGTGATGTTAATAATTTTTCACAGTAAGTGACTAAGTATTCCTCACTTCAATGATGTCCCGCGGCTTGCTTTGAGGGTGGAACTGAGATGACATGTCATCACACTGCAGCTACACTAGCAAGAAGATGTTTTATATAAAGGACAAACCCTAAACATTTATTGAACAAATATAATCAAAGATGGTGTTCATTTTGAGTCTGTGTCTTGAAAAGTAATAGAACATGTTCTCCATCTGTAGAGGCATAAACTCAGATGTTCAACAAATGAATCCTTTGTGTTCACTGTAACATCCTTCCTCTATATTCTCTGTCCTAACAGAGTTCACATCAGATCACAAAACGACCAACAACAACCAGGCAGGAACGCGGATAACCCTCGTCCAGTCTGATCAGGATCGTTCCACAGAGCCTCCCAGTCACCCCACTGGGGGCATGCAGAGCCCCTCGGCTCCAAACTTGGGCAGATCACAGGAGAGGGGTAGCGGGACCGGGGAGCAGGCTGCGTCTGGGCCGGGACACCCACAGAGCTCAGAGACAACCGGCAACCAGGAGGGGGAGAGAAGAGGACAGTCTGTCTGCCAGACTCCCACTCAACAGAACAACCCTTCCATTGTTCCTCCTCCACACCCCCACAATTCACCTCCCTCCCAGAACTCTCCGCACTCCCAGAATGCTCCACAGCATATAACCCAGATCCCCACTCGGCAAATACCAGAGAATGCCCCTCACCCTAGGAACGCCCATCAACACATGATCCAGAATGCACAGCAACAAAACATCCTTCAACATATCAGTCAGAAAGCCCCACAGCAAGGATCCCAAAACCCTCAGAACACACCTCCACATGTGGCTCAGAATCCCCTTCAACGTGGTCCACAGCCAAGCCCCATGCATGGAATGCCAAAATGCACCCCCCAGCCTGGCCTTGGTCCACCACAGCCAGCCCCTTTCACCTCCCTGCCCCCCAGCCACCCTGTGTCCCAGCTGCCTCCCCAGCCCAGCCCAGCTGACCATGGAGACCAGAGGCCCAGCGAGCCCACTAGCAGAAGGGATTCTGGAGGCAGCTCTGGTAACCCCAGCATGATGAAGTCTGGACCTCCCAACAGCATCTATAAACAACAGTCGTTCAGTCCCAATGTGCAACAGACACAGTTGGGTAACCAGGGCAGTCTGGGGCCAAGGGGACCAGCACCTGGTCACATCCCAGCCATGCCTCCCCACTCTCCGGGCCAGGTTGCTGGAGCCATGGGCAGCCCAACACATCCACACTATGGTCAACCTATGGGCAGGCCCATGCCCCCTTCAAATCGGCAGCCTTACCCAAACCAAGCTATGCCCCAGACCATGAACCCAAACCATAACCCTGCCGGCTACCCCACCTACCACCAGCAAGGAGCTTCCTATCCATACCACATGGGTCAGCAGCAGCATCTCCAGGGCCACACCAACATGTACCCCCAGTACCAGCAGCAACACTTATACCCCCAGCCCCAGGGCAACAGCCGGGGGGGCTACCCACCTGAGGAGTGGCATAGGCAGCAGCAATACCAGCCTCGCCACCCCATGCCCTCCAACACCTACCTGCCTGCAGCCAGTGCCAAGGTCAATGGGTGCCTGAAGGAGGGCAGCAGCATGGGCTCCCCCCTGGCCTCTGAGGGCTCCGGGGTCAGCTTGATGTCCCCAAGTCTCCTGCCCGAGGGCCTCCATGGAGGCTCTGCGGGGAAGGAGAGCAGGGAGGCTGGTAGCCCAATGAAGCCTCAGCATGCTCGGGTGGAGGAGACCTCAGAGCGGGCAGAGAGCCCTAAAGAGATCCTAGACCTGGACAGCCACAACGCTGCTGCACGCCGCTGGAGTTCCCAGCCCCTGCCTCAAGTGGCCAACTTCCTGTACGACCCCCGAGCGGTGCATCCTGGGATGCAGCAGGGTGGGGCCCCACCCCCCCACATGATTTCTCGGCCTCCATACCCTAGCCAGCCTGGCTTTCCTAGTGGACACTACACTCCCCAAAGACCCCACCCTCACCTCATGGAGGCCCTGCAGCGGCCCCAGCACCTGCCCTTTCACCCGGGACAGACCCGCATGGCCATTTACAGACACCCCCAGACTGAAGGCCACTTCCAAGGCATGACGGTCCAGCAGAGAGGCCTGGGACCTGAACACTTCCTTCACCTAGGGTAAGAAAGAGCTACGCTGAAGATTCTAATGGTTCATTCCTTTGCAGGGCTCCCTTGCAGGGCTTTTTTGCAAAAGAGTACTTGATCTCAATTGGGGACTCCCTGCTAAAAATATGGTTGAAAATAGGTTATTGATGTTTTATCTTATGTCATCTTGTAGGCAGCAGATGATGTCTCCCAGTGGTCCCAGCAGTAAACAGGGAGTTTAAGCAACTCTGTGGAAGCAGGGTAAGTGACTATTCAATGGTGTATTTTGCATTTATTATGGATCCCCGTTAGCTGCTGACAAGACAGGAGCTACTCTTACTGGGGTCTAGCAAAATTAAGGCAGTTGTACATTTTAAAAACATTACAAAACATTCATAACAGATTTCACCAATCAATATTTCAATAAATCACATCATGTTTCAGTTAGGGCTGTTACGATGACCGTATTACTGATAAACTGGCGGTCACGAGACATGACCGCAGGTTAAATTCCACGTAACTGTTTAGTCACGGTAACCAGGCTTCTCCAAGCTCTGATGCTGCTGATGGTCATTAGTGGACTACCAAACTTGCTAACTGCCTGGTACTCAGCACTCTATTGTCCCTCTAATCACTCTGACACCAATGCAAATGTAATTTGAAAATCAAACAATTTATGAGCCCATGAGCTCATCTTGCGCAACATTTCTATAGGCTATGCAATTGCGTGAGAACTTAGTTTTGATGGCCTCTATTAAGAAGAGGAGGATCCCATTAGCTTTCTAAAGGCTAGGCCTACTATATTTTCTCAACTTTACTAATATTAAGCATATTGCTTCGCTTTACAACAAGAGTATAGCCTACCTAGCATGAACCCCTGCCCCAACAGTTGCATGATAATGGTCCATTTTTAAATCAAAACCAATTTCACACATATGATTTAGTATATGTAAAGACAAGATTAATTCAAGAACAATCTGATGGGTGACCAATATTAGCCTATCGCTTGTGAATTATATATTATCACTTCGATCGAATCGATATCAAAATCAAATCAAACTTTATTTGTCACATGCGCCAAATACAACAAGTGTAGACTTTACCTTGAAATGCTTACTTACAAGCCTCTAACTCTTCTTGAAATGCACTGTTGGTTAAGAAAATATTTACCAAGTAGACAAAAATAAAAAGTAACACAATAAGAATAACAATATCGAAGCTATATACAGGGGGCACCTGTACCAAGTCCGTGTGCGGGGGTGCAGGTTAGTTGAGGTAATTTGTACATGTAGGTGGGGGTGAAGTGCCTATGCATAGATCATTAACAGCGAGTAGCAGCAGTGTACAAAATGGGGGGGGTCCATCAATGTAAATTGTCCAGTGGCGATTTTATTAATTGTTCAGCAGTCTTATGGCTTGGTGGTAGAAGCTGTTGAGGAGCCTTTTGGTCTTAGACTTGGCACTCCGGTTACCGCTTGCCGTGCAGTAGCCTACCTGAATAATGCCCGGCTTGTGTGCAGTAAGGCAAGACACAGCTCCTGCCTTTTTTTCCTCCTCAACATTTTCAAATCATAGTCACGCACCTCATGTAGCCTAGCCAATTGGCCTATATGTTTTGATACGGTTTGTATCACAACTTAATTTTAAAGATCTTATTTGGCCACTTAAGCACATGAATCCTATTTACAACGGGTGTAAACCCTACCTGGCATACATACGCAGCACATGAGTTTCAAGTTTGGGGAAGATGATACTAAAAGCATTACATGCATAATTGCATTTGTGGTCACCTTTGAGAATGGTATTTTCCCGCTGGTTGATTGGATTTTGGAACATTCAACTCTTGTAGCCTACTGCCATGTGCGCATTGCTGCACTTATAATGTGAAGAAATAGCCTAATAGTTTATCAACATTTTAAGCTAATCATTCTGATCTGTTGCATTAGCCTCATTGCCTTTGAAAGGTTTTTTGATGCCAGTGTTTGTATGAATTTAGGATCTATCACAGCCTGGGACGGTTGAGGGATATGTTTGGAATATTTATTTTTCGCACAGAAGTCAAATTGACCAATAGAATAGGTCAACTTTTATACTATGGGGGATAGTAGATTGACATAGCCTAGTGCTTTTGCTTTCATTAGGCCTACTCATCTTGTTGGCTGACAAAAAGTAAATATGGACAGTTCTTCCAACGGCTTCAATATGCTCCTTGGCATTTGATAAGAACACGTGCAGTTGCGTCCCCGATGTGTGTCTTCACTTGTAGACTGTGAGAAGGACCTGGGATGCTGTGAGAAGGACCCGATCACGTGACGGGCATTATCTAAGATTTCAGGTGAGTGAGAGGTGCTTCGGAGCATGCAGCCTGGAGAAGGGAATTATAATGATTATATTCCGCCCAAGGACACAACGGCCACTGGCCATAAAAGGCATGGATTCTTTTAAAGGGCATTACGGTCACACAAAGGGGATCCATCCAGGAAATTCAAGGCATTATCAAGTGCTTGTCAAATTGTGAATGAGAGACTGATGAAATGTGTACAGCCTGTGCAAAAAGCTAAGCAGAGCTCATGCCTTTCATGCAACTTTTTTCAGATCATCATTAGTCGCATCATGCAGCCTTATGTATTAAAAATCAAAAGTTGCATAAATAACTCTAAATTAACCGTATAGGGGCACCTGTTTCTTTGTTAACCGCTCAACACAGAATAGCCGCATGTGCGCCTTCCCTCAAATCATTTGGAGAAAATATCCTTTCTATTGTATTCTTCATACTATAAAATAATGCCACGGAATTCTAAGCAAATATTGTCTGCTGTATCAGGGCCTAACATAAGGACAACTTTGTATGCTATTCTGTTCTTTTGAACATTTTATTCATATCATGTTTCTTTAGACCCAGAAATAATGGATTTATTGTGATGGTGTAGGCTGTATTAAATAGATTTGTTAGACCTTTTAAAATGTAGATGTTCGAAAGGTCCACATCAGACTGTGTGGAAGCCAGGAGATACTAAATGTGTTTGTTAATTAACGATCAATTACTATGAGACCGGCAGTTATTTGCTTGAAAATCACCGGCTGACAAAATGCCATGGCCGCCACAGTCCTAGTTTCAATGATTGATATTCTTGTTTCATTTCTTTTCTCCACAATTCAGGTAAAGGACAAACGCAACAAAACCTTTACACAAATTGGTGCCTGCATATCATCCATGACGACAACCTGTGTGCTTGCCTGTGTCTCTCCTGTCTTAAGACTTTAAATGTGACTGCTGTCGGAACAATGATGTTCTCTGCTGCGGAGCGGTTCAAAATGGACTTTGTCCTCTGTCTGTGTTCAAGGGCACCAGTAAGTAGGGCTCCCACTGCATCAGACAGGAGATGTGCAGAGTGATACAGGCAATGGAGACACATTTATTGGAGTCTCTTTAGGGAATGAGTTCTTTGCCCCTGGGGATGTCTTTCTGCTTTGTGTGGAACCCTCACTGAGACTGCCTCTGCAGAGACATGGCCCTGTCTGTCTTCATGCCTGTGGACTCCCAGTCAAGTTCAGACTGTATAGCTGGTCCCTCCCTCTAGGCCTGGCCAGCAAGAACATCTGGAGACCCTGTTTCTCTGTCTGCAGGCTGGTTGCCTGTGTAAACGCAGGCTTTAAGTGGTCTATTGACATGGTCTGATTGTGGTGCTCTGTTTGACCTTTTTAAATTATTTTCTCACACACTGGATTTGTCTGGAGAAGGCTCTCCCCCTTGTCTATAACTCTCTATGGACCTCCAGCCTGGTCTTCTCAGAGCCTCTCTATGGACAAAAGGAGCTGGTGTGGTAAGAGGAGAGCACTGGTGTTACTTTGTGTTTTTTTTTCCGTTTTCGTCTCCAAATGTTTTTAGACTCAGGTGTAGAAAAGGAGGTACTTTGAGACTGTAGAGAAGCCGTCATCAGAACCCTGTCGACAGACACACACACACACACATGCCTTGCAGTTGCCTTTGTTTCCTTCATGTTGAATGTATGTGTGAATAAGTTCGATATATGTAGATAGATGAACAGCACAGGAGCCCCGCCATGTGACGGGACAGAAGATGATGGCGGATTGCCTTTCGGAAAAAAGGAAATCGTTCTGAAAAGGAGAGCTTTCTGTCCATTTTCACCTCGACTAAAACACAGCTTTTTTTGCTGTTCCGGTGTAATTTTATGCATCCTTCAAGACTGCCTTCACTATGAGAATGTATTTTATTTCAGACCTGTAGAGAGCCTTCTCTGCTATGCACTAGGGATAGTCTACAACTACTGGAATTTAGTGGCCTTGGATTCTTTGTTGGTGCTTGTTACCATGTATATATGAATATATATTAAGTATAACTCTTCACTGTAGGTGTCCTCTGTCACAAAAACTGGGGTCTTTTGTGGGTTGGTTCACCACACTTCCATGTGCCCAGCTGGTTGGCATATGCACATACACACAACGTGAACAAGAGTTAGAAACAACAATTGATGTATTTGTTTTTCTATATTCATGTTGTCACCCTTCCAGCCCAATTATTTTTTATTTGTTTCAATGTCATGTATTGCATTCCATACATTTTGTTGAAAAATGGTCATCCTATTGTAGCTCATTTATTTGTGGTGTTTATTTTATTTGGAACGGTAAAGATTGCCCACAATCACAACCATACGTGATTATTTCTTTACGTTAGTGCTTCCTCCTCCCCAATTCAATGAACTTAATATGTCCTCAGGGTGTACAGTTCTATACGGGTATTTTAATGAATTATTTGAAGAAGAAGCACCACAAGAAAACATGACTGGAATAGCGACAAGTTAATTAACCTAATTTTGTGACAACTGATAAACCAATATTGTTTTTGCAAGATTCTGTTATTTTTGGTCCTCTTTGTGACAATGGCGGTCTTGCTTACTGTCAACCCATTTGATTTCATTTTGGGTTTTGTTTTTTCATTTTAATATTGTAGCTTTTGTCATTGCCACCATGCATCGGCGAGTGATGCGTCTATCAACAATTTATCTGTGTGAATTGAACTCTTCCCCATCTTAAATCCATGTTGCACCTGTGAACCCCACAGGTATAGCGATGACAACAAATGAATCTACCTCATAGCCAGTCCTCTGGCATCCACTAAGTCCCTCTACTCAGTCATTCACTCACTCAGACCCCAGCACACACATGGCCTTGTATTACTTTGCTACAAAAGCTCATGACTATGTATACTTTTCCCTTCCATGAGACCTTTGATTGTAAGGTTACTTGTGTCACTAGGGGGTGTGGTGAATGATTGGGCATATGTCTGAGGTCGACAGAAAAGGGCTCTTTTTATATATGATCTCGTCTTACCAGCTGTATAGATTGCATGCCTTCCTGCCACAGGTGAGTCTAGACAACCTGAGCCCTGTGCTTCTATTGAATACGTGTTAGACAGCATAGAGCTGGCAGCGTAGTCCCCTCATTGATAGACATCTATGGCATTAAAGGAGGGATGCATATAGGATAATACTAGCTGTGAGACAAAATGTGTCCCACGATTCTGTACAAGGATGTATTGCTGTTTTACTTACTAGGGAATTTTCATTTTTAGTATTAGCTAGATGAGGACTTCTCGGAGGTAGTGTGTTCACTTGCGCTGTCCATGTATGAAGGACAGTGTAGTTGTAAATGGTCTGTGAGGTTGTGATACTGTTATGCAGCTTTGTTGTCTCTGATTGTGTTGACTGCACAAGACATGGAAGTCTGTATGCCTCCACTCTGCTGTCATCCAGTTTGTCTGCACTAGTAAAATGTCTAGATTGGATTAAATGTGAATCATATTTATTTGCTCTTTTACATTTTGTACATGTTTTAACTTGTTTTTAATATACATGTGATGTCTGGTTGTTTTAAGCAGTAGACATTTACCTCCGTAGCATGGCGGCATCAAAAAGGCCCCTTTTGTTCCAGTTTTATGTTCACAAGTTTTTAAGACATAGATTATTTTGGAAATAGACAACGTATTTTCTATACTGTACATTTCTTAGAATAAATCACCTTTCCTGATTTTAAGTATGTTGCTTGTTCTCTTTTCTTTGGTACGGATTGGTGAGCTGGGGGTTAGGTGATGTCACAGATGGATGCTTAGGCCTTTTCAAAGTAAGTTTCTTGTCAAGGAGCAGCCAAACTGTCTGCCTGATGGAGCTATTATCCCTGATGTCGTTTGTCATCTGACGTCCAACTGTAATCTGCACAGCCGGTAATAGACACTTGTCTTCTCTGGCGTCCGGCTCGCACATAGAACATCCTTCATTTAGGCTGCAACCGTGTCTGTTTTCCTCAAATAGATTTTAGTGAACATTTGTATACACTAGATGACTGAAGGGTTGCTGTTTTGAAACCACCGCGCCTCCATCTTGGCATTCCCCCACTATTGTAATTGTTTTTATTTTGGATGCTATAGAAATTCATATTTAGTTTTGCCATGTTTATTCTATTACAAACACCTTAATGCATACTTGTAAATTATGTGAGCGAAACCGGGGTTTCCCAAACTGTCCTGCCCCCCCCCCCTTTTTGTTATTTTCCCAAGCTAGCACTACACAGCTGATTTCAAAAAATCAAAGCTTGAGTTGGTTATTTCAATCAGCTGTGTAGCGCTTGGGCAAACACCAAAACATGCTCCCAGGGGGGGCCCCAGGACCAAGTATGGGAAACCCTGCTTTGGAGGACTGCTTCTTCTGGGGAGTGCCAATATGGCCAACCGGTGCCTTCAAAGCCTCTCATTGGCCAATGCAAAGCATCAGCATAATTGGTCTGAATGCTGTGCGCAATGTATGGAAGTAGCATTAGCCACTAGCATGGAACCTGTATGTAGGCCTACACTGGACATCGCTGAAGAAATGGCCTTTCCACCTGCCACTATACATTTACATTTAAGTCATTTACCTGCTTGTCATATCACATGAAGTATAAACTCAGCAACAAAAAAAACGTCCTCTCACTGTCATCTGTGTTTATTTTCAAACTTAACGTGTAAATATTTGTATGAACATAACAAGATTCAACAATTTGATACATAAACTGAACAAGTTCCACAGACGTGACTAACAGAAATGGAATAATGTGTCCCTGAACAAAGGGGGGGTCAAAATCAAAAGTGACAGTCAGTATCTGGTGTGGCCACCAGCTGCATTAAGTAATGCAATGCATCTCCTCATGGACTGCACCAGATTTGCCAGTTCTTGCTGTGAGATGTTACCCCACTCTTCCACCAAGGCACCTGCAAGTTCCTGGACATTTCTGGGGGGAATGGCCCTAGCTCTAACCCTCCGATCCAACAGGTCCCAGACGTGCTCAATGGGATTGAGATCCTGGCTCTTCGCTGGCCATGGCAGAACACTGACATTCCTGTCTTGCAGGAAATCACGCACAGAACGAGCAGTATCGCTGGTGGCATTGTCATGCTGGAGGGTCATGTCAGGATGAGCCTGCAGGAAGGGTACCACACGAGGGAGGAGGATGTCTTCCCTGTAACGCACAGCATTGAGATTTCCTGCTGTGACACACCGCCCCAGACCATGACGGACCCTCCACCTCCAAATCGATCCCTCTTCAGAGTACAGGCCTCGGTGTAACGCTCATTCCTTCGACGATAAACGCAAATCCGACCATTACGCCTGGTGAGACAAAACCGCGACTCGTCAGTGAAGAGCACTTTTTGCCAGTCCTGTCTGGTCCAGCGACGATGGGTTTGTGCCCATAGGCGACGTTGTTACCGGTGATATCTGGTGAGGACCTGCCTTACAATAGGCCTACAAGCCCTCAGTCCAGCCTCTCTCAGCCTATTGCGGACAGTCTGGGCACTGATGGAGGGATTCCTGATTTAACGTTCCTGATTTAACTCAGGCAGTTGTTGCCATCCTGTACCTGTCCCGCACATGTGATGTTCGCATGTACCGATCCTGTGCAGGTGTTGTTACACGTGGTCTGCCACTGCAAGGATGATCAGCTGTCCGTCCTGTCTCGCTGTCTTAGGCGTCTCACAGTACAGACATTGCAATTTATTGCCCTGGCCACATCTGCAGTCCTCATGCCTCCTTGCAGCATGCCTAAGGCACGTTCACACAGATGAGCAGGGACCCTGGGCATCTTTCTTTTGGTGTTTTTCAGAGTCAGTAGAAAGGCCTCTTTTTAGTGTCCTAAGTTTTCATAACTGTGGCCTTAATTGCCTACAGTCTGTAAGCTGTTAGTGTCTTAACGACCGTTCCACAGGTGCATGTTCATTAATTGTTTATGGCATGGGAAATAGTGTTTAAACCCTTTACAATGAAGACCTGTGAAGTTATTTGGATTTTTACAAATTATCTCCGAAGACAGGGTCCTGATATAAAAAAATATATATATATTTAAAAAAATATATATATATACACACACACACCCCCACAAGCTGATCCAATTGAATAGGTAAGTAATGGGGTAGTCTGATTTTGCTGTTAAAAGTGCTTTTTGGCTTAGCAAAATTTTATCTGGACAATTTTTCATTGGATATTGTTGTTGGTGAAATTTGTAATACCAAAAGTACTGGGCTCAGCTATGCCTGGCTCTCATTTGGCAGCCTAATTTAACACCTGCTAAGTCACATACGAGAACTGGCATGTGTAGTGTCAGCAGAGATGAAAGAGGAAGCAAGACATTCCAATCTTAAAAAAGAACAAAACATTTGAGTAGAGGGGAAAGTCCATGAACTAAGTAAACCAAACCCAGCAGCAATAGAGCTCATTAGCATGTAGGCCAAAAAAAAAACTAACATATTTACAAAAAAAATCAGCTTTAATATTGCAAATTGTGTGGCTTCCATCAATGCAATTGTCTGCATCATTTCCAAACCTCATATTTATTTTGTAAATACAGTGCATTTGGGAAGTATTCAGAACCCTTGACTTTTTCCACATTTTGTTACTTTACGGCCTTATTCTAAAATGGATTAAATTGTATTTTTCCCTCAATCTACACACAATACTCCATAATGACAAAGCAAAAACAGGTTTTTAGACATTTTTGCTAATGTATAAACACAAAACATTTGCAAAAATATTTAGACCATTTACTCAGTAGTTTATTGAAGCAACTTTGGCAGCGATTACAGCCTTGAGTATTCTTGGGGATGAAACTACAAGCTTTGCACACTGCTATTTGGGGATTTTCTCCCAATTTTCTCTGCAGATCCTTTCAAGAGCTGTCAGGATGGATGGGGACCATTGCTGCACAGCTATTTTCAGGTCTCCAGAGATGTTTGATCAGGTTCAAGTCCGGACTCTGGCTAGGCCACTAAAGAACATTCAGAGACTTGTCCCAAAGCCACGTTTGTGCTGTCTTAGCTGTGTGCTTAGAGTCGTTGTCCTGTTGGAAGGTGAACCTACGCCCCAGTCTGAGGTCCTGAGCGCTCTGGAACAGGTTTTAATCAAGGGTCTCTCTGTACTTTTGTTCCGTTCATCTTTCCTTCGATCCTGACTAGTCTCCCAGTCCCTGCCACTGAAAACTTCCCAACAGCATGATGCTGCCACCACCATGCTTCACCGTAGGGATGGTGCCAGATTTCCTCCAGATGTGAAGCTTGTCTTTTAGGCCAAGAGTTCAATCTTGGTTTCATCAGACAAGAACATTTTGTTTCTCAAGGTCTAAGAGTCCTTTAGGTGACTTTTGGCAAATTACAAGAAGGCTGTCGTGCCTTTTACTGAGGAGTGGCTTCCGTCTGGCCACTCTACCATAAAGACCTGATTAGTGGAGTGCTGCGGAGATGGTTGTCCTTCTGGAAGGTTCCCCCCCTCTCCACAGAGGAACTCTGGAGCTCTGTCAGAGTGGGTATCGGGTTCTTCGTCACCTCCCTGATCAAGACCCTTCTCCCTCGATTGCTCAGTTTGCCCGGGCAGCCAGCTCCAGGAATAGTCTTGGTGGTTCCAAACTTCTCCCATTTAAGAATAATGGAGGCCACTGTTTTCTTGGGGACCTTCAATGCAGCAGAAATTGTTTGGTACCCTTCCTCAGATCTGTGCCTCGATACATCTGTCTCGGGGCTCTACGTACTGTCAACGGTGGGCCCTTATATAGGCAGGTGTGTGCCTTTCCAAATATTGTCCAGTCAATTGAATTTACAACAGGTGGACTCCAAGTTGTAGAAACATCTCAAGGATGATCAATGGAAACATTACTTTATCAATTTTCAAAAATGTCATTATGGGGTATTGTGTGTAGATTGATGAGTAAAACAATTAATTGAATCTACTTCAGAATAAGGCTGTAACGTAACAAAATGTGAAAAGGTCAAGGGGTCTGAATAAGTTCCGAATGCACTGTGTGTATATGTGTCAGTGGATAATAATGGCTGGAATGGAGTAAATGGAATGGAATTAAACGTAGTTACCATGTGGTTGATTCCATTCCATTGATCCCATTCTGTTATCATGAGCCGGCCTCCTCTAGCGAGATAACTGCTACAAGTTATGTTTCGAATTGGTGATGTAGTTAGTCTGTCTGTGTAATGGTTTTCCTCTTCGTCTGAAGAGGAGAGGCGAGAAGGATCGGAGGACCAATATGCGGCGTGGTAAGTGTCCATGGTTGTTTATTAAACACAAACTGAACACTCTATACAAAACAATAAACATACCGTGAATAACGAAAACGGTACCGTGTGGTGTAAAACACAGACACGGAAACAATCACCCACAAACCCCAACACAAAACAAGCTACCTAAATATGGTTCCCAATCAGAGACAATGACTAACACCTGCCTCTGATTGAGAACCATATCAGGCCATACATAGAAACGGACAAACTAGACACACAACATAGAATGCCCACCCAGCTCACGTCCTGACCAACACTAAAACAGGGAAAACACAACAGAACTATGGTCAGAACGTGACAGTCTGTCATTGTGTTATACCTTCGACTGAAATGCCACGCTCTCTCTCCTCGGGCAACTGCCCATTCGCACTGGCACACACCACACAGCACCACAGACATGCACTAAAAGCATAGCCACCAGAAGTAGTTTGGGGGTGCTGCTATTTTTTTCTTCGGGGGTTTCCTGCGCCCCAAACTAATTCTGGCAGATATTATACAGTGCCTTGCGAAAGTATTCGGCCCCCTTGAACTTTGCGACCTTTTGCCTCATTTCAGGCTTCAAACATAAAGATATAAAACTGTATTTTTTTGTGAAGAATCAACAACAAGTGGGACACAATCATGAAGTGGAACGACATTTATTGGATATTTCAAACCTTTTTAACAAATCAAAAACTGAAAAATTGGGCGTGCAAAATTATTCAGCCCCCTTAAGTTAATACTTTGTAGCGCCACCTTTTGCTGCGATTACAGCTGTAAGTTGCTTGGGGTATGTCTCTATCAGTTTTGCACATCGAGAGACTGAAATTTTTTCCCATTCCTCCTTGCAAAACAGCTCGAGATCAGTGAGGTTGGATGGAGAGCATTTGTGAACAGCAGTTTTCAGTTCTTTCCACAGATTCTCGTTTGGATTCATGTCTGGACTTTGACTTGGCCATTCTAACACCTGGATATGTTTATTTTTGAACCATTCCATTGTAGATTTTGCTTTATGTTTTGGACCATTGTCTTGTTGGAAGACAAATCTCCGTCCCAGTCTCAGGTCTTTTGCAGACTCCATCAGGTTTTCTTCCAGAATGGTCCTGTATTTGGCTCCATCCATCTTCCCATCAATTTTAACCATCTTCCCTGTCCCTGCTGAAGAAAAGCAGGCCCAAACCATGATGCTGCCACCACCATGTTTGACAGTGGGGATGGTGTGTTCAGGGTGATGAGTTGTGTTGCTTTTACGCCAAACATAACGTTTTGCATTGTTGCCAAAAAGTTCAATTTTGGTTTCATCTGACCAGAGCACCTTCTTCCACATGTTTGGTGTGTCTCCCAGGTGGCTTGTGGCAAACTTTAAACAACACTTTTTATGGATATCTTTAAGAAATGGCTTTCTTCTTGCCACTCTTCCATAAAGGCCAGATTTGTGCAATATACGACTGATTGTTGTCCTATGGACAGAGTCTCCCACCTCAGCTGTAGATCTCTGCAGTTCATCCAGAGTGATCATGGGCCTCTTGGCTGCATCTCTGATCAGTCTTCTCCTTGTATGAGCTGAAAGTTTAGAGGGACGGCCAGGTCTTGGTAGATTTGCAGTGGTCTGATACTCCTTCCATTTCAATATTATCGCTTGCCCAGTGCTCCTTGGGATGTTTAAAGCTTGGGAAATCTTTTTGTATCCAAATCCGACTTTAAACTTCTTCACAACAGTATCTCTGGCCTGTCTGGTGTGTTCCTTGTTCTTCATGATGCTCTCTGCGCTTTTAACGGACCTCTGAGACTATCAAAGTGCAGGTGCATTTATACGGAGACTTGATTACACACAGGTGGATTGTATTTATCATCATTAGTCATTTAGGTCAACATTGGATCATTCAGAGATCCTCACTGAAATTCTGGAGAGTTTGCTGCACTGAAAGTAAAGGGGCTGAATAATTTTGCATGCCCAATTTTTCAGTTTTTGATTTGTTAAAAAGGTTTGAAATATCCAATAAATGTCGTTCCACTTCATGATTGTGTCCCACTTGTTGTTGATTCTTCGGGAAAAAATACAGTTAGGTATCTTTATGTTTGAAGCCTGAAATGTGGCAAAAGGTCGCAAAGTTCAAGGGGGCCGAATACTTTCACAAGGCACTGTATATTTTTTTTAATGTATTTAACCTTTATTTAACTAGACAAATCAGTTAAGAACAAATTCTTATTTACAATGACGGCCTACCCCGGCCAAACCCGGATGACGCTGGGCCAATTATGCACCGCCCTACACTCTAAAAAATTAGGGGTTCAACAAGGGTTCTTCTAAGATTCTCAAAGTTCTTCAAAGATCCTTTGGATTCTTGGCACTGAAAATTCCCCCTAAAGGTTTCTTCCAAGAACCCGAGGTGGGGTTCATCGAGGAACCTCCTTAGTTGGTGGGGGTTCTTGCAGGAACCTAACTGCCCGATTGAAACATTTTGATTTGAAAGAACAGCAGGTGGCAGGCACTTAACTGAAAAATGTAAGGTTTGTCCCTTGAATGATCTAAATTGATATTGTTTCATGATGATACCATCTATCTTTTCATATTTGTGCCAAGTCTTTCTAAAACAAAAAATGAACACAATTCAATGTATACCAATCAACAAAGAGGTAAGAGTATGTAGGCTATAAGAATATGTTGAAGGCTATATGTATTGCGAGCAGATGACTGAACTGCTCACTTTTGTGTCTGTGTCTGCAGGGGTACAGACAAGGAGGCATACAAAGGTACAGTTGAAGTCGTAAATGTACATACACCGTAGCCAAATACATTTACTCATTTTTTTCACAATTCCTGACATTTAATCCTTGTACAAAATGCCCTGTCTTAGGTCAGTTAGGATCACCACTTTATTTTAAGAATGTGAAATGTCAGGATAATAGTAGAGAGAATGATTTCAGCTTTGATTTATTTCATCACATTCCCAGTGGGTCAGAAGTTTACATACACTCAATTAGTATATGGTAGCATTGCCTTAAATTGTTTAACTTAGGTCAAATGTTTCGGGTAGCCTTCCAAAAGCTTTCCACAATAACTTGGGTGAATTTTGGCCCATTTCTCCTGACAGAGCTGGTGTAACTGAGTCAGGCTTGTAGGCCTACTTGCTCATGCACGCCTTTTCAGTTCTGCCCACAAATATTACATAGGATTGAGGTCAGGGCTTTGTGGTGGCCACTCCAATACCTTGACTTAAGCCATTTTGCCACAACTTTGGAAGTATGCTTGGGGTCATTGTCCAAGATTTAACTTCCTGACTGATGTCTTGAGATGTTGCTTCAATATATCCACATAATTTTCCCGCCTCATGATGCCATCTATTTTGTGAAGTGCACCAGTCCCTCTTGCAATAAAGCACCCCCACAACATGATGCTGCCATCCCCGTGCTTCACGGTTGGGATGGTGTTCTTCGGCTTGCAAGCCTCCCCATTTTTCCTCCAAACATAACAATGGTCATTATGGCCAAACAGTTCTATTATTTGTTTCATCAGACCAGAGAACATTTCTCCAAAAGTACGATCTTTGTCCCCATGTGCAGTTACAAACTGTAGTCTGGCTTTTTTATGGCGGTTTTGGAGCAGTGGCTTCGTCCTTGCTGAGCGGCCTTTCATGTAATGTCAATATAGGACTCGTTTTACTGTGGATATAGATACTTTTGTACCTGTTTCCTCCAGCATCTTCACAAGGTCCTTTGCTGTTATTCCGGGATTGATTTGCACTTTTTGCACCAAAGTACGCTCATCTCTAGGAGACAGAACGCGTCTCCTTACTGAGCTGTATGACGGCTGCGTGGTCCCATGGTGTTTATACTTGCATACTATTGTTTGTACAGATGAACATGGTACCTGGAAATTTGCCACCAAGGATGAACCAGAATAGTGGAGGTCTACAACTGTTTTCTGAGGCCTTGGCTGATTTCTTTTGATATTGCCATGATGTCAAGCAAAGAGGCACTGAGTTTGAAGGTAGGCCTTGAAATACAGGACGAGCACTGAGGAGTAGGAGGAGCAGGAGGAGCACTGCCAGAGCCCTGCAAAATGACCTCCAGCAGGCCACAAATGTGCATGTGTCTGCTCAAACGGTCAGAAACAGACTCCATGAGGGTGGTATGAGGGCCCAACGTCCACAGGTGGGCGTTGTGCTTACAGCCCAACACCGTGCAGGACGTTTGGCATTTGCCAGAGAACACCAAGATTGGCAAATTTGCCACTGGCCCCCTGTGCTCTTCACAGATGAAAGCAGGTTCACACTGAGCACATGTGACAGTCTGGAGACTCTGTGGAGAACGTTCTGCTGCCTGCAACATCCTCCAGCATGACCGGTTTGGCAGTGGGTCAGTCATGGTGTGGGGTGGCATTTCTTTGGGGGGCCGCACAGCCCTCCATGTGCTCGCCAGAGGTAGCCTGACTGCCATTAGGTACCGAGATGAGATCCTCAGACCCCTTGTGAGACTATATGCTGGTGCGGTTGGCCCTGGGTTCCTCCTGGGTTCCTCCTAATGCAAGACAATGCTAGACCTCATGTGCCTGGAGTGTGTCAGCAGTTCCTGCAAGAGGAAGGCATTGATGCTATGGACTGGCCCGCCCGTTCCCCAGGCCTGAATCCAATTGAGCACATCTGGGACATCATGTCTCGCTCCATCCACCAATGCCACGTTGCACCTCAGACTGTCCAGGAGTTGGCGGATGCTTTAGTCCAGGTCTGGGAGGAGATCCCTCAGGAGACCATCCGCCACCTCATCAGGAGCATGCCTAGGCGTTGTAGGGAGGTCATACAGGCACGTGGAGGCCACACATATTACTGAGCCTCATTTTGACTTGTTTTAAGGACATTACATCAAAGTTGGATCAGCCTGTAGTGTGGTTTTCCACTTTAATTTTGAGTGTGACTCCAAATCCAAACCTCCATGGGTTGATAAATGTGATTTCCATTGATCATTTTTGTGTGATTTTGTTGTCAGCACATTCAACAATGTAAAGAAAAAGGTATTTAAGAATATTTCATTCATTCAGATCTAGGATGTGTTATTTTAGTGTTCCCTTTATTTTCTGAGCAGTGTACATCCACAGTTACACCTCCAATTGACTCAAATGATGTCAATTAGCCTAACAGAAGCTTATAAAGCCATGACATCATTCTCTGTCATTTTCCAAGCTGTTTAAAGGCACAGTCAACTTAATGTATGTGCACTTCTGACCCATTGGAATTGTGATACAGTGAATTATAAGTGAAATAATCTGTCTGTAAACAATTGTTGGAAAAATGACTTGGGTCATGCACAAAATAGATGTCCTAACCGATTTGCCAAAACTAGTTTATTAACAAGAAAATTGTGGAGTGGTTGAAAATGAGTTTTAATGACTCCAACCTAAGCGTATGTGAACTTCCGACTTCAACTGTATGTCAATTGGTATGTCATGCAGATCACATTACCATCCTCCTCCCTTACCTCTTTAATTAATATCCCATAAGCCTCTACATTATGGACAAGGTATTTGTATGAAAACCATTATCAAAACTGTTTTTTACATTCACCACAAAAACCAAGGTATGAATACTGTTGTGTGCATATTTTGTTAATCATCTGTATAATTACTATTTTTTGGATTCACAGACTTCGCCCTCCCTACACCTCTGATGAATATAACAGGAAACCTGTTCGATCCCCATGCACTGCAAAATCCTTCTGGCTACGGATACGGAGAACATCAACACATTTAACATCAACACGCCAGAGGATGTACCCATTGGACTTAGGGCTCTGCTCAGAGTTAACCTCATATTTTGATTATTTTATTCTGCTTAGCCACTAAAATCATAATAAACACTGAGAACTAAAATATTAGGGTTATTGTTATTAATAGGGGAGGGGGGTAGTTAACCAATTTGAATAACCCCTAAAGGATACTCCAGGAACCTTTCCTTTTTAGTGTATGGGACTCCCAATCAGGTCCGGATGTGATACAGTCTGGATTCGAACCAGGGATTGTAGTGACGCTTCTTGCACTGAGATGCAGTGCCTTAGATCGCTGCGTCACTCGGGAGCTATGCCTTCAGTGCATGTCTATGGTGCTGTGTGTGTGCGCCAGTGCGAGTGGGCCGTTGCCCGAGGAGAGAGAACGTGATATTTCAGCAGCAGGTATAAAATAATAACAGACAAACTACATCACCAATTCTAAACATAATTTGTAGCAGGTAGCTCGCTCGTTAACTATAGCTAACTAAGCATTCATTTCGTTGTTGCCTTTCCACCGGCACTGTAAAGTCTAAATAAATCTGCACCCGTTGGAAAGATGCGATTCCCCTCTATTAAACAGCAGCTATGTAATTGCGACATTTGAACTCTGATTTATTGAATGAAGGAATAATTGTACAAAGACAAAAGTATTTGGTTGAAAACGCCATGCCTGCACACCCAGGAGGTCTCCAGGTGGAGGGTTGACAACCTGTGACTAAAAGTCCGGTTCTATGTGGGGGGCTAAATGCCCTGATCAAGGGCACAACGGCAGGAGGCGGTAGGTCTACATGGGATCAGACACAGCAGCTTTCCAGTGTCAATAAGGCTTACTTTCAAGTAGGCAATAAAAATAGTAATGAAAATGTGGTTAAAAGTCATGGAAAATGTATACAAACCGTTAACAGCGAATAATCAGAAGTCTCTATAGCATAATGTCACTTGTGAATTCGGTGAACATAGTCTAATGGACCGACTTGGAGAACAGGTCCTGCACTTCTTCCATCCCAAGTAAACCACTGGGGGATATGACGTGTACCACTGTTTTAGGAAGTGAGTAAGCGTAATGCTGCGTTCACGTGATACTCGGAAATGTCAGACTTGCTAACTGGTCCTGCATACATGTCAGACTTGCTAACTGGTCCTGCATACATTTTGTTAGCTAGTCGGACATTTTCGAGTTTCCTATTTCCGATTATACATGAACGCGGCATTACACTTTCAGGCTACAGAACTGATTTTTGTTGTTGTAACAGTTGTTGTTATCGTATAGAGCAGTATAGGAGTACCCATTCATCACTTCACTTTCACGGACAGGTTTGTTCAGTGCTGAGATACTCGTTCTAATAACAATTAATGTTCATAACCCAGGCAAAACATGTATGTTATTATCAATGTATCCAGCGTTCAGTGTGAACGTGCAGCTGTTACTTTGTTACACTTTAGAATTGCAGGTTTGAGGCACACCACACCACTTTAACGTTTACCAAATGTTACATTGTTAGATACATTGTTGTTACATTGTAGATACATTGAAATCGCCAACTCGTCAAACGTTCGCGTAGCCCTTTAAACTGAACAACATAATAGGCGACCGCATGAAGCAGGCAATATGTCAGGTTTATAAAAAGTCTGTATTCATTTAAATATCTTGATCATAACTGTAAACTAACAAAAACACTATTAGGCATCAAACGTATTCACAGCAAGTAAACTACATAATCCGTGAATCACAAAGCGGGTTTGTTGACACCGACAGCTGGTGGTGGTGCTACTCTCTTTGTCCACGTCCACCATGGTGCATTAAACTAGCCTACTTACAGATAAATACTGCAATTGCGGACAAAACTATATCAAATAAATTAATTTAGCATTTATGTATAAAATTCAGATCTAAATGCAACCTGTTAGTATGACATCCTGAAGATCCTATCCTCTAAATATACATATTAAATCATATTCATAGAAAATATGGGAAATATCTCTTATGGGAAATAGACCTCTTAAGGTATTGTCTGAACTGGATATATTTTGTTTGTTTCAAGAGAAACTACATTTCTGAGGAAGCAAGCATAAGAAAGTAATAATGAGGAAGTGGAAAGACCATTGATTTATGTCATATGTTTTGTAAGCAGGTGCAGTAGGCTTACACTAAACACCAAGCTCTGTTGAACCTATTTTCCCACTAGATGAGTTTGTCTTATCACGTTTGTTTCTCCTTCAAGCCTATCTATTCAGTGTTGACCAACATTGATTAGCCACACCTTCCCCATGTTGCACTGGCCAGAGAGCCACCAGGTGGCTATGGTGTCAGTCCTGCTGTGCTGGTTGACCCTGTGCTGGTGCAGCCCTGACCCTAGGCTCAGAGAGTCTCTGATGCACCAGGAGGCCTCCCGGCAGACAGGGGGCAGACTGCTGCTGACAGAGGCAGAGCTGCGGCTCAGTGCACAGCTGCACAAACTGAAGGAGCAGGAGATGAAGAGCTCAGACTTCCCTCCTGCCTTGCACTTCTTCAAGGCAAAGCCACTCATCCAGCGCAGCCTCATCTACAGCCTACTGCAGAGGATGCCCAAAGGTACACCGGATCCCAAATGAACCCGTACCCCCGTCCCCTTTGCATTTGTGATAAACTGAGAGGATACTTGTAAGCAAATATGGTACATATATAATGTACTTCATTGTAAGCCACACAGCATTGGAGGCTGCTGAGGGGATAATGACTCATAATAATGGCCGGAACGGAGCAAATGTAATGGCATCAAACACCTGGAAACCATGTTTTTGATGTATTTGATACCATTCCACTGATTCCGCTCCAGTCACTACCACGAGCCTGTTCTGCCCAATAAAGGTGCCACCAACCTCCTGTGTCACACAGGTTACGAACATCTCTTCCTCTGATCTGTTTTAGGAGCAGCACTTCATGTCCATGACTTCTCCATGGTGGGAGTGGAGTGGCTGGTAAGGAATGTGACATACCGGCCACATTGCTACATGTGCATTACAGAGGACCAGTCAGTTCGATTACTCTTCTCCTCTGGTCAGCCCAAACCAAAACCTCAGTGCTCTTCTTGGATGCTGCTGGAGACCCTGAGGGCCAAAACAGGCAATACCACTGACCTTGACAATAGGTAGGAAGTAGGAACATATGTCATTATATACAGTGCATTCGGAAAGTATTCAGACCCCTTGACTTTTTCCACATTTTGTTAGGTTACAGCCTTATTCTAAAATGTTTTTTTTCACACACAATACCCCATAATGACAAAGCAATAACAGGTTACGATTTGTTGTTGTTGCTAATTTATACAAATAAAATAAATATTAAATGTACATAATTATTCAGACCCTTTACTCAGTACTTTGTTAAAGCACCTTTGGCAGCGATTACAGCCTCGAGTCTTCTTGGGGATGACGCTACAAGCTTGGCACACCTTTACTTGGGGAGTTTCTCCCATTATTCTCTGCAGATCCTCTCAATCTCTGTCAGGTTGGATGGGGAGTGTTGCTGCACAGCTATTTTCAGGTCTCCAAAGATGTTAGATCGGGTTCAAGTCCGGGCTCTGGCCACTCAAGGACATTAAGAGACTTGTCCTGAAGCCACTCCTGCTTTATCTTGGCTGTGTGCTTAGGGTTGTTGTCCTGTTGGAAGGTGAACCCCAGTCTGAAGTCCTGTTTTCTTCAAGGATCTCTGTACTTTGCTCCGTTCATCTTTCCCTCGATCCCGACAAGTCTCCAAGTCCCTGCCGCTGAAAAACATCCCCACAGTATGATGCTGCCACCACCATGCTTCACTGTAGGTAGGTGCCAGATTTTCTCCAGACGTGACACTTTGCATTCAGGCCAAAGAGTTTAATATTGGTTTCTTCAGACCAGAGAATCTTGTTTCTCATGGTCTGAGAATCTTTAGGTGCCTTTTGGCAAACTCCAAGCGGGCTGTCATGTGCCTTTTACTGAGGAGTGGCCTCCGTCTGGACACTGTAGCATAAAGGCCTGATTGGTGGAGTGCTGCAGAGATGGTTGTCCTTCTGGAAGGTTCTCCCATCTCCACAGAGGAACTATAGAGCTCTGTTAGAGTGACCATCGGGTTCTTGGTCACCTCCCTGACCAAGGCCCTTCTACCCCGATTACTCAGTTTGGCCGGGCGGCCAGCTCTAGGAAGAGTCTTGGTGGTTCCAAACTTCTCCCATTTAAGAATGATGGAGGCCACTGTTTTCTTGGGGCCTTCAATGCTGCAGAAATGTACCCTTCCTCAGATCTGTGCCTCGATACAATCCCTTCTCGGCATTCTACGGACAATTCCTTCGACCTCATGACTTGGTTTTCACTCTGACATGCACTGTCAACTGTGGGACCTTATATAGACAGTTGTGTGCCTTTTAAAATCATGTAAAATCAATTGAATTTACCACAGGTGGACTCCAGTCAAGTTGTAGAAACATCTCAAGGATGATTCATGAAAACAGGATGCATGAGTTAAATTTCGAGTCTCATTGCAAAGGGTCTGAATACTTATGTAAATAAGGTATTTCTGTTTTCTATTTTTAATCATTTGTGCACAAAATTCTACAACTCTGTTTTCACTTGGTTATGATGGGGTATTGTGTGTAGATTACTGAGGATTTTATTTGATCCATTTTACAGTAAATTTGTAGAATAAGGCTGTAGTAACAAAATGTGGAAAAAGTGAAGGGGTCTGAATACTTTCCGAAGGCAATGTATGTCATTCACTATGTCAAATGACACGTGTATGTCAATCAATTTCATTATATATTATGTCATTTATATGTCATGGTCATACATCACACAAGTATCTCCCTGGGGGAATACAGACCAAATTTGATTTTCTATTTGACTCATCTCTTTCAAATTGTATGCACTCTCCAACAACCTGTGCAGCCTCATCCGCAACCTCACACTTTTCACTGAGGACCCAGAGGCTGCCTATCCCAGCCAAGATGTCGTTTGGAAAAGGTTTGAGCAGGCGTTCACTTCAGCTTGGGGACTAGTCACCTACGCTCCTGTGTTCAAGGACTATTACTACGAGGGCCTGAGGCAGTTCTACATGGATAGTATCATGTATCTGGAGCTGAGGGCTTTGCTTCCAGAGGTAAACAACACATACAGATACTTGTTTGTTCCAACCGTGTGATATGAGTTCAGTTGTGTGATTAAGTTGTTAAGATTATTCCATACACAATAGTTTGAGTTGACCAGTCATTTTCAAGGTGTAACCAGGATGTATTGTCTATACATAAGAGGTTGTATAATTCTTACATGTTTGTTACTGATACACAGACATACGAGCTGGATGGGAGCACACATGACAGTGCCTGGGGCCTCAAGACCTATCAGGACGTGACCAGGCAGTTTGTGTCAGAGCACCCAGACTTCCTGGGAGCTCGTGTCATCTTCACTGTGCACAGGTGACTATGCAGGAGATGCACATGATCAGTGTAGAGATGGAATTAGAATTATGGGCCCTCTAACAGTTTTACAAGGATTAGTTTATTTAAAAACTATACAGAATTAAAAGAAGAATGAGAAAAACAAAACACGTCATATTAATGTTGAGATTGAATGTACTTTGGGAATCTGTTTGTCTAAGGCAGCTGAATGCGTCAATGGCATGGAAGGCAGTGGAGGAGGCTATGAACCTACAGAAAGTCTTTCCAGAGATCATGGCTGGATTTGACCTAGTAGGTAGATCCTTAGTCACAAGACTCCTTAAAACTGTCTAATTTCTCTCAGGAAATTACCTAAAGTTGATATGGACTTGATTTATTTATTACTAGATAGTTTTATAAAAAAAATAGGTATAGGCTGTGCAGGGTGATGTTGACATGTCTGATGTTCTCGTCTGGTACTAGGTGGGTCGGGAAGATAGTGGAAGACCCCTCTGGTACTTCAAGGAGGCCTTGTCTCTGCCAGGCGAGAGAGGAGTCAACCTTCCATTCTTCTTCCATGCAGGAGAGACTGGTGAGCACATGAACCCTTCCACCTTATCTGAAGTGTTCATATTTAGTCTATAATCATGGAATGGGCCTATGATTTCTTAATCTTGCCCTGGTTAGGGGCTCGGATAGCACTAACTTTGATGGAATGAGACTTTATAGCCAATACTCCCTATTTTGTGTTGTTGAGAATGAAGTTTGTACAGTACAGATAAGAGTTTACTACAATCTACATTGATGGCATCATTGATTGACTGTCATTTGCAGATGAAGAGGGCACTGATGTGGATGGGAACCTACTGGATGCTTTACTGTTCAACACGTCTCGCATCGGCCATGGCTTTGCCCTGCTGCGCCACCCCGTGGCCAAGGCCCTCTCTAGGAGGAAAGGGGTGGCTGTAGAGGTGTGCCCCATCTCCAACCAGGTAGGGCATTATCGCTGTCACCACGCTCACATGTTGATGAATGATTAAGACGGCTGCCCATCCACAGATCGAGGTAGATTGTATCTTCATTGAAACTCTTCATTTGGGGCTCCCGAGTGGTGCAGAGGTCTAAGGCACTGCATCTCAGTGCTAGAGGCATCACTACAGACCCTGGCTCAATTCCAGGTTGTATCACAACTGGCAGTGATTGGGAGTCCCATAGGGCGGCGCACAATTGGCCCAGCGTCGTCCTAGTTAGGGTTTGGTCGGGGTAGGCAGTCATTGTAAACAAGAATTTGTTCTTAACTGACTTGCAGAGTTAAAGGTAAAATATAATAATTTAAACATTTTCTCCAGGTACTGAAACTGGTCTCAGACCTGCGGAATCACCCAGCTGCTGTTCTGATGTCAGAGGGCCATCCCCTGGTGATCAGTTCAGACGACCCTGCCATGTTTGGAGCTTCTGGCCTCTCCCATGATTTTTACGAGGCGTTTGTGGGTTTAGGTGGAATGAACTCTCACATAGGAACTCTCAAGGAACTGGCCATGAACTCCATCAGGTGAGGCCAAGTTAGCAGGTCCAGGCACCGTACAATATTGGTGGAATAACCTGGACTAGCTTAGCTACTTGCAACCGTTTATGCCATTGTATGGTAGGGTAAGGATTCTGACTTTCAATTTTTTTATGTTCCAGGTACAGCTCTCTGTCACCACAGCTGAAGGAGAAAGCATTGGATTTGTGGCAGAGAAAATGGGACAAGTTTGTCTCAGAGAACTCACAATAGAGTCCTGCTGGAACAGAGGAGTGGTCATTCGGACGCTAACTGTGACAGTGGGATCACCCCAGTCTGTGAGCCTGTTGCTTGTGCCCCATAGGAAGGGAATGATATTTGGAAATGTTGTTCAAAATTCAGACAAGGGAAAGGATGTAGGTGTTATTGAAACATCATTTTTTGTATTTTATTTTCCTACGATGCTGTAGACCGTTTGGCAAATTAGGGTTGAGAAGGAAAAAGAGAACAAGTTCATATTGCCCTCACGTGGATAAGGTGTGTATAACACTCCTGTAAGAAATCAATCAGGAGACCACACTGCTGTCACCTCCTACAAAATGGAGGCCCCTGACAGAAGTTGAGTTTACTAGTCAAGGAGTCATGAAGGAAGCTGTTTTTTACACAAAGGCATTTGATCATTATTATTTCAGTTGCAGAGAATTGTATTTGCACTGTAATTGTGAATTCAAGGAGACTCTACATGGTAATAGAGCACAGTGAGAAAAAGCTTACACCGAATGAACTGACCAGCTAGTCTTTTAATAGCATTTTATGCTGAAAATGTGATTTTAATGGAGAACATGTGCATTTGTTTTGTACAGATTTTTATTAATTATACGGACACATTGTGACAAATGCATGCAGAACAGTAGGCAATGAATGCCTTATTCATAGACACACTTTTCTATGAAGACGTTTTTGATTGTATTTTCTTAGTTGTGAAATAGTTTTGAATTAAGGGAAGGAAAACATCAGATTCGTTCGTTTTTGTTACAAATCATTTATCTACATTTTCACTTTTTAATACAAGAAACATTTCTCCATAATAGTCTAAAAATGCATGACATAGTAAGTAAGGCCCTGTCATCCTTTATCGACTGCTGGTGTTGAACTGGGAGAAGTAACTGTCATCTGGGATGTTAGTGTACACCTTCTCCAAATACTTTGTCCTGAAAAGAGAAGAATGCATTGGTCTAGAACTGATATCAAGAACAAAACTGTAGGCATTTGATATGTCGTCTATGCAAGGCTATGGGCAGGTCAACAAGCTCTAGGGCTGGATTCAATCCGTATCGCGGAATATCATGGTAAATATTGCATATGTCTGCTCAATCGCAAATTACCTTTGCATTTTAACGCTGAATGCAGTCTCTGAACTAGGGAACATTGTCTTTAAATTTCAATCGAACGATAACGCGGATCTTCCACAAAATGGATTGAATTGAGCTCCTAGTTGATCATTTGTGTGTCCATTAACTGTGCTAATCTTGTTGATCAGTTTCTTCTGAACAATTGAATTATTTCTGAGCACAGAAGTGTTAAAGAAAATATTCTCAAAAGAATGTGACAAACAATAATGCTGTATGGTAATGAAGCCCAACAGTACAACATCAAACAAAGCGAAAGGTATACAGCTGCGTCCATGTGTCTAAACCTTAACATATGGAAAGTGTCTTACTGTTCATGGTGGGCCTCAGCCAGCTGTAAGTTGGTGTTATCCTGGGTGCGACGGAGCTGCTTGTTGATGCGGGCCTGCTGTCTCTCCATTAGTAGGGCGGTTCGAGTCGAGGCCACACGGAACCGGTCCTGCTGGAGCTCCTCTTGCTGCTGCTCCGCCTGAATTCTCTGCACAACCAAACATGAAGAGAAGGTTAACACTATTTATGGGTGTTGCGATCTACTCTCGCTTTTCGTCCTCTTTCAGAAGATGGAGAGTGCAACATACTGCAATGAAAACATCTCTGCTCAAGGTAAACAATGTAGATGTACCCTCTTCTCATCTATCTGTTGCTGCTGGCAGTTGATGTGCTGCAGCTGCTCGTCTGCGAGACCCTTGTAGCTGTCGGGACTGAGGCGGGGCAGACCCAGCACACTGATGCCCTGCTCCTGGCTCTCACTCAGCAGCTCCCCCTGCAGCTGGTTCAGGATGTCTGTCCTGTTGTCCTCCTCCTGCTGCTGCCACTCCTTCCACCGCTTCTCTGCATTCTCTGCTGCCTGGGAACAGACAGACAAAATATCACACAGTTGACATGTTGACAGAATTACATTCTGTTCCCCCATATACAAATCACAGGAATCACACCACACATGGTTAGATTCAGTGCCAGATAGTACTATCAATCCTAATAACTTACCTTTGCCAGTGTGACAACCACACCTGGTTAAGCACCAGGTAAAATATGACTCACCTTTGTCAAATTGAAATTCTTTGTAGCGAGGGCTACGGTTCTCCTTCTCTCCTCCTCAATTGTTTGGAGCTGGAGAGCTTTGTTGTCCAGGTCCACTCTGTCCTGGTCATACTGCTGCTCTGCAAGGGTGAGGCAGGGACAGAGATTGTTTTTTATAGGAGGCAGTGAGTGTATCAGTGTCTAGCATCAGGACAGGTTGTAGCCTACCTTCCTGTCTCTGCTGGTGTCGCGCTGTGGCCAACTCATGCTGCTGCTGGAAGGACCACTCTCTGAGCTGCTCCTGCTGCTTCTTCAGCCTCCCCTGGCTGTCTGGGTCCTCGCCCACCAGCCCCGGCAGCATCTGGATCTCCTCCTGACCTCTAATTTTGTCTGGGTTGCTCAAGTCATACTCTCGTCGACTCCACCGCGGCTGGAAGTTCAATCGGAAGTCCTCTATGGCTCCCTGCAGCAGACGCTCATCCTTAAGTTGGCATTGATCAAGTAGACAAGCGGTCTTGTCGTTGCGCACTGCATTTGCAGCTAGAGGGCATGCATTCCAGAGAAATATGACACTAGCTAACAGCTAACATCAATAAAACCTTAGTTGCATTGAAGCTTACTGTATGTATGGAAGCTTATATAGAGCTGTCAGGACTCCCATTCTGTATTTTATTGCACTTACCATATGCTTTAAGTGACTCTGCCTCTGCCTGTTCTTTTTTCTTTCTTTCATTCACTTGGGAATCAAGAGCCTCTTTATCTATCTGTGAGGAACAGAAAAGTGTGACAAACATGTCTTCACAACTGAATTAAGTGTTGTGATGTCACAGCCGGTTACAGTTGCAATACAGATTATCCATTATATTGACCAGACCAGATACTCAAGTGGTCGCTGTAACAATGAAAATAAGTCTTCAAAAATGGAAGGCAGTCGGGAGGATCAGGTGGTGCCATTCTAGCCAATGAGAGGGCAGATAGGTGTGTGAACAACAGGAACAACTGATATAGAGCAGTGTTTCCAACTTAGTGACTTTGTCGCTATATTTAGCGAGTATGCACACCCCTCTAGCGACACATTTTTAAAAAAGCGACTAGCGACAAATCTAGAGACTTTTCCTGGTGTTATTGGATACTTTGAGACTCTGACGCGAAAGCACGTATCGTTCTCAATGAGCAGCGGGTGCTACCGTGGGTCCTAACCCCGTCCCAAAGCACTCACAGGCGGCCCAGTCCTCACGCAGCAGTCCCTCCCAGCTGCAGTCAGAGCAGGAGATGTTCACCCCACAGCATCCAGACTGCGCATGCGGGAAGCCGCCGGTGGCTGATTCCACCCTGGCTTACATTCAGGGCAGGATGTAAATATAAAAAACTAAACTAAAAAACACTAAGGAACTCCGTCTGTCTCTTTTGGGTTACTTTTGCCGGTCCCAAGCCCAGATAAGAGGGTTGGAATTGTGACATTTAAAAAAATAAGAATCGACAGAAGTTCATTTGTAGTTCTAAACATATTTAAGGTGTTTACTCACATTCTCTTCCACAACGTTATTCCTCTCTCCTACAGAGTCCATCACAATTACATGCACATGGACAAAGATTGGAAAGCAGCTGCGGTCATCCCCCTCTTCAAAGGGGGGGGGGCACCCTTGACGCAAACTACTACAAATCTATATCTATCCTACCCTGCCTTTCTAAGGTCTTCAAAAGCCAAGTTACCAAACAGATCACCGACCATTTCAAATCCCACCGTACCTTCTCCGCTATGCAATCTGGTTTCAGAGCTGGTCATGGGTGCACCTCAGCCACGCTCAAAGTCCTAAACGATATCTTAACTGCCATCGATAAGAAACAATACTGTGCAGCCATATTCATTGACCTGGCCAAGGCTTTCGACTCTGTCAATCCCCACATCCTCAACAGCCTTGGTTTTTCAAATGATTGCCTCGCCTGGTTCACCAACTACTTCTCTGATAGAGTTCAGTGTGTCAAATCTGAGGGCCTGTTGTCCGGGCCTCTGGCAGTCTCTATGGGGATGCCACAGGGTTCAATTCTTGGGCCGACTCTCTTCTCTGTATACATCAATGATGTCGCTCTTGCTGCTGGTGAGTCTTTGATCCACCTCTACGCAGACGACACCATTCTGTATACCTCTGGCCCTTTGGACACTGTGTTAACAACCCTCCAGACGAGCTTCAATGCCATAAAACTCTCCTTCCGTGGCCTTCAACTGCTCTTAAATACAAGTAAAACTAAATGCATGCTCTTCAACCGATCGCTGCCTGCACCTGCCTGCCCGCCTGTCCGTCCAGCATCACTACTCTGGACGGTTCTGACTTAGAATATGTGGACAACTACAAATACCTTGGTGTCTGATTAGACTGTAAACTCTCCTTCCAGGCTCACAGAAAACATCTCCAATCCAAAGTTAAATCTAGAATTGGCTTCCTATTTCACAACAAAGCATCCTTCACCAATGCTGCCAAACATACCCTCGTAAAACTGACCATCTTACCGATCCTCGACGATGTAATTTACAAAATAGCCTCCAACACCTTACTCAACAAATTGGATGCAGTCTATCACAGTGCTATCCGTTTTGTCACCAAAACCCCATATACTACCCACCACTGTAACCTGTACTCTCTCGTTGACTGGCCCTCGCTTCATACTCGTCGCCAAACCCACTGGCTCCAGGTCATCTACAAGACCCTGCTAAGTCCCCCCTTATCTCAGCTCGCTGGTCACCATAGCTGCACCCACCCGTAGCACGCGTTCCAGCAGGTATATCTCACTTGTCATCCCCACAAAGCCAATTCCTCCTTTGGCTGCCTCTCCTTCCAGTTCTCTGCTGCCAATGACTGGAACAAACTACAAAAATCTCTGAAACTGGAAACACGTATCTCCTTCACTAGCTTTAAGCAGCTCACAGCACATGTACATAGCCCCTCTATAAATAGCCCAAACAACTACCTCTTCCCCTACTGTATTTATTTGGCTCCTTTACCTCTCTAGTGGTGTGGGGCTGTGCTTTGGCAAAGTGGGTGGGGTTATATCCTTCCTGTTTGGCCCTGTCCGGGGGTGTCCTCGGATGGGGCCACAGTGTCTCCTGACCCCTCCTGTCTCAGCCTCCAGTATTTATGCTGCAGTAGTTTGTGTCGGGGGGCTAGGGTCAGTTTGTTATATCTGGAGTACTTCTCCTGTCCTATTCAGTGTCCTGTGTGAATTTAAGTGTGCTCTCTCTAATTCTCTCTTTCTTTCTTTCTCTCTCTTGGAGGACCTGAAGCCCTAGGACCATGCCTCAGGACTAACTGACATGATGACTCCTTGCTGTCCCCAGTCCACCTCGCCGTGCTGCTGCTCCAGTTTCAACTGTTCTGCCTGTGATTATTATTATTTGACCATGCTGGTCATTTATGAACATTTGAACATCTTGGTCATGTTCTGTTATAATCTCTACCCGGCACAGCCAGAAGAGGACTGGCCACCCCACATAGCCTGGTTCCTCTCTAGGTTTCTTCCTAGGTTTTGGCCTTTCTAGGGAGTTTTTCCTAGCCACCATGCTTCTACACCTGCATTGCTTGCTGTTTGGGGTTTTAGGCTGGGTTTCTGTACAGCACTTTGAGATATCAGCTGATGTACGAAGGGCTATATAAATTCATTTGATTTGCACCCCAGTATTTCTACTTTGCACACTCATCTGTCAAATCTACCATTCCAGTGTTTTAATTGCTATATTGTATTTACTTCGCCACCATGGCCTATTTATTGCCTTTACCTCCCTTATCTCACCTAATTTGCTCACATTGTATATATATTTATTTTTCTACTGTATTATTGACTGTGTTTGTTTTACTCCGTGTGTAAGTCTGTTGTTATGTGTCGAACTGCTTTGCTTTATCTTGGCCAGGTCGCAGTTGTAAATGATAACTTGTTCTCAACTTGCCTACCTGCAAATAAGCCATTACATTTTTTGTTGACCAAATTCGACACCCGTATGACCATACAAACTAAACGCCAATTGCTGGAGAAGACAGAAACTTACCCCAATCGTTCGAACTTTAGCATTGAAAATCCTATCTTGACGTTGCATCTCTCGATTACGCCTCCTCTCCAAACTAGCCGCAGCAATGCGGTCCGAAAGTAATTCAGCATTGTACATTTTCCAATCTTCCCTTAGTTTCGCTGTGGTGAGAATCAAATGACCAGGGCTAGACTGCACTCTGCAAACATATCCGTTGCTAAGCTACCCGACATTCGGATACCTACGCTGCTGTTCACAACCAAGTGGGAGAGGTAGCTTAGCAACGGATATGTTTGCAGAGTGCAGTCTAGCCCTGGTCATTTGATTCTCACCACAGCGAGACCAGTTGAATGCATTCATGTGCATTGAACTCGTTGAAGAAATCCGATTGGCTAATGGCCAACAAGCTGTCTCGGTCTACCATGAACTAAACGTGCAGCCATCATGCTTGTGAACAAAATAATATTAAGAATGTTTTGTTTAACTGCCGAATATGCTGTTAGAGGTAATTTCCTAAATTGGTGAGGTCAGCGTGTGGGCGAAGTTGGAGCTCAGGGACTATAGACTAGTTTCCCACTAGTAATTACCAGTTCGAGGGGCGTTCAAGTGGATGTTTCACAGGTTAATTGCTCATGGAAGTCGCTCTGTATATAAGCGTCTGCTAAAGGAACGAAAACGTATATGGTAAATACCATCTTCCCTCTTGGTTATGAACATATAATAATATGTATATAATATATATAAATATAATATATTTATGTATGTGTGTATATAATATATATCTCTCTTCTGTCTCAGCATGCATGGATTGATCGGTCTTGCAGACAAGACATTTTGACTACAACAATCTTTTTTTTACAACTCATTTATGGCAATCCATATCAAGGACAGAAAGGCACATTTCCCTTTCAACAAAATTAAATAAACACTTATATCAATGCGTAGGCATATATGCCACATTTAGGTTAGTAGTCCAAAGTGACCCATATAACAGAATAGCAAACATAAAATGTGGTTTAGTCTAGAGGCAAACATGAATCTCCTCTATGCTGGTCCATTAGAAGGGCTTGATGATGTTTTGGATTTCCCATTTCTGGCCAGTGCATTTCTGGACCACAAGTTTCTGATTTTGGATTTCCAAGCATCTTTTTGTTTGTCTGTTCTTGAGTTCCTTGCCCTGGAAAAGTATACATATTTTAATGATTTTAAACAGTGGACCTCTTTGGCAAAAAGGAAATAATTTAGGGGTGCATACAGTATAGGAAAGAACTGCCTATATACGTATTAGGAGTGTATTGAGTTCAGTGTCAACTGTGATATGCACCTGCGTGAAGTCCCAGTGAATGCCCATGCCCTTCTGCACGGCCTCGTTACAGTCGTACAGATCAGGAAAAGTGTCTTCCCCACTGTCAGCCAAACACCTGTTGTCATTGTACTTGTGGGACTTTAGGCCACCAATGTAAAGTTCTCCATTACTGTGGTAGTATGTGTGCTGAACGATCAAACAAATAAAGATAGGACATTAGATTTTTCCTTGAATACAGAGCTAAGTTAATGAACTGTAACAGTAGGAGACAGTATTGTAATGAGTTACCTGTGGGCCATAGTTGAAGCAGTCGAAGGCTATGGGTGTATGACCAGGAAAAAGTCCTTGATCTATACATATATTTGCATCCAAGTTCTTCATCTACAAGTAGGAGGGTCAAATATTAAGCAAGGGATGACATACTTCATCAAACATGTGGATAAATAGACAGGCATTCAAACATTCAATTTCAAAACTAGTTTAAAACCACACACAAAAGTACTGTAAAAAACATACCCCTCCATATGCCAGTATATTGTCCCATGTGTCCAACTGAGGATAAATATTTTCCAGGTACCACTTGAAGGGCTTACATTGAAGCTTTTCTCTGAGCTCCTTTCTCTCTGACACATCACCGATATCTATTCCATGATCCTATTGTTGAGAGTGGGATTATGGATTATGTGTTGTATCCTGCAAAACTCTTGTATTATCAACATATCAAACTATGTAAAAATCAAAAGTTTGAAAAACTTCCAATGGTTTTATGAGTCTCATGAAGGTAGAATTCATGGGGTAAAAAAAAATTAATGGGTATGTTATCATAAGCTCATACCTTAATTGGAATGTTCCAGGCAATATTGACATTATGTTTGTACTCATCCATCCAGATCTCTGCTGCCCTCAGTGCATTCCTCTTCATGGACATGCTCAGGTCGGGTGCGTAAGGCTTGTGGTTCCTCTCAATGTGGGCGATCTTAGAACAAGGCACTACCTCTATGCTTCCTCCACACAGCCACACCTGAAACATTTACATTATTTGTGGAGGACATTGACACCATTTAATGACCACAGAAAACAATGTTATCAAAAATATCAGATGTTCACAGAATCTGCTAAAAAAAATGGTGCATAATATTGTTGCTTCTCACCCGCACACCTAGCTCGACATTTTCGCCTCCATACACTTTCATTCCACCATCTAGGGCACCGATTTCACCCAGGAATTTCCTGTCCACCACCATGATTCCCATGACAGAGGGACTCCTGATGACAGAGACAAAGCGTTAAAATAAACACTATACTCGCTGTCACCACAACCACAAAGATGTGGGTTTGACAGTATGAGTGATTCCATTTGGCTGGTCAACTTACTTTCCTGGCAGTGACGTGTCGTTGAGATGGTACCACTCCGGCCTGAAGGACTCATACATACACCATAGAGCCCAGTCAAAAGCATGGGCCGCTGGGACGTAATGAACAACATCCAGGTCATAGTAATTCACCCTGTCGAACACAGGGGAGACCACCACTGTCCGGTCTGCCTTGATACGAGTCAACAGAGGCTCCGCCCTGCAAGCACAGAGAGCAGAGTCATGGAAAACAATACACTGGCCCTGTTCCTATAGTTAAAAGACTTGGCTGAACTGTTCAAGGTGAGGGACAAGTTACACAGATATTTAACTTGATGTGCAATATGGCAACTACTGGCACAGTAGCTATTTCAGAGACACTGTACATTCCTAAATACTCTTACCACTCCTTGTGGACCTCAATGTGAGCGTCTAGAATGGCAACCACATCCGCAGTAGCAGCTCTCCACCCAGAGATGCGAGCTTGAGTTAAACCCAGTGATTCAACATGTCTCACTCTGACCATGCGAAACAAAGGATTCTGCGCCTCAATGGATTTGACATAGACATCCAGGTCCCCCTTCAGATCATCTGATTGGGTTAAAAAAAAGGGTAGTAAATTAATATTATCATACAAAAGCTGTCAGTATAGTTTGGTGAGACGTACCATTGGAGCTGTGGTCGTCCACCAGAATGATTTCTCTCAGCAGGTGTTCAGGGGTTCGGTCGATGATGCTGCGGATGGCCCGTTTAATGATAGACAGGGCCTCGTCCAGGTAGATCAATACCACAGCAATACTAGGAAGGTCCTTGGGGTATTTCTTCTGCAAACATCTGTTGAAGGAAACTAACCATCAGTTACACTCCTCTCATGTTAAAAAGGGATACATCAGGATTTTGGCAATGAACCCTTGATCTACTTCCCCAGAGTCAGATGAACTCATGGACACCATTTATGTTTCTGCATCCAGTATGAAGGAAGTAAGAGGTAGATTTGCAGCCCAATGCTAACTAGCGCTAGTTATCAACTTCCTTCAAACTGCATGCAGACACACAAAAATGGTATCCATTAGTTCATCCGACTGGGGATGTGGATAAAGGGCTTCAGTGCCAAAATCCTGAAGTAATCCTTTCATACAAATTCTGTCTTGATCTTGAAGTTCAGTAACATACAGAACTGTAGCCACATCGCCTTACCATTGGAGATAGATTCTGTACATTATTATTCCTTTCTGGTTTACAGCTGAATAATCATTATGTGCATGAAAGAAGGAATGTAACAACAGACAAGCGATAGTGTGAGTGAGGGAGAGAAACCTTAAAATGGGTGAGGGAAAAAACCGACGCCAGAGAATCGTTACTTTACTTGGATTCACGCGTCTCTGGTAGCTCTCGGTTGAGAGGCAGACGATCGCTGAGGAAAACATTGTAGCCATATTTCTCAAACAAAGCCTGTGCCTCCTCCTGATCCTCATCCGATAGATTCTCCCCCCAGCCCTGAAACAATGGAGATTGCTGGGGCTTGAGCTTCTGTTCATCTTGTCCTCTCTGAGATTTGACCGGAGCTGCCACAACTTCCTGGTCTTTAAATCTCTCGCTCTCATCCACAAGCCTTTTCTGAATGGCATCCTGCTTTTGTTCAAAGTTTTTGAACAAATCATCTGAGATAAATAAAATAAAATGTTGGTGGTTTTATCCCAATTTAATACAGAAATAGCTCTTAATTTGAATTGTGAAAAATAAAAAAAAGTTGTCAGAATATCTTCATCATACACATATTTAATCTGCCAGTGCGTGACAGATAATAGCATAGTCTTCCAATCAATGCATATTAAAAGCAGTCACAAGTATAAGTGAATTAGACATGTAAATTAATAACAAAAAGTAACACACTTTAATAACTAATGAATATGTATTCATAAATAATTGAACTATGAATAAATAAGTATGTCATTATTTATATAAAACGTATTGTGGTATATTTTGCCCTATGAGTTCGATCAGAATTTTATTCAAAATATTTCACAACTGTAATGGCCGTCAAAGGTTTACAGCCGTGTTAAGTATTAACTGTGGGGTGTAAAGACATACGCAAGCAACACATATGGTTGGAACATTTTCTATAATTTTCTTTCACTTTGAAAATGCAGAGTAGGTTGTGTAGATCTTTATGGGGGGGGGGGGGTGAATATAATCCCTTTAGATTTAGGGTTAGGGTCCCAGGACCGCAATTGGCAATTACAACCAATAAACTGGTTCTATGACGTAAAAGTCCGTTTACACATCCATTGTTACATCAGCAAATTCTAGTTAATCATAGTCATTACATTTCATCACCATTCATAAATAGACTCCAGGCCACGTATCTTATTTCTATGCGCACTCCTATTACGCACAACCAGAATGACAGACAAGTAGCTATGACACAACGCGGGAAATATGAACAAAGGAAAACATTAATTTAACGAAATAAATAGCACTTCCATCTCGTGAATGTTGCCATGAATCTGTGCACCGAAACAACGAGTCACTCTTGAGTAGAGACAACGGTAAATGACCGCATGTCTTGTGGAACAGAAAGACTACGGAAATTTCCAAACAAACATTTCTTCGACACTTGGTTAGGCGTAGGCACAGTAAAATGATGATACTTGTAAAACAGCAATATATACATTTTGTAAAAAGTATTTACTACCTATAGCCTTTGGGGAAGCACACGCTCGAAACAAATAAACAATGCGCTTTCGTGACGAGAGTTTCCTAACTATTATTTAATAAAGAACAAGCGACACAAGAAACAGATTTAGGGTGCGTTCGTAAATTCACTCTGGTCATCTACTCCAATTTTAGAGCACGCTCGTCTGAGTGCCAGAGCGCAGAATAACTGATGCATTTACAAACCCACCCCGTCTCAATGTGGAACTAAAGAATTTAGCGCCGAAAACGTGTAAACCTATACGTCCGCACAGCAGTGTTCTAGAATATAAATAAAGACATGTCATGAGTTCCCTGTAAAGTGTAACCAAATTATTTTCTTGAGTTTATACGTTATCCAAAAGGCACATCTTGAATTGAATCAACGTTCAAGAAAGTTGACTTACTCACAGACTTTGTTGATGTTGCTTTCCAAGTCAGAAAATCTTCTATCAATGTCAATAGTTTGGGCCTCAGTAGGTCTCTCATCTGTCTTTTTGTCGGTTTCATTCCTCAAAATCAATGATATATAGCTGAGGAATGAAATACATCCTAAAACTAATAGACATTTCACCCACATAGACCTCATATATATTATTTGCATGATTCCGTTTTTAATGGCATAGTCAAGTGTCAAAGCAACAGAACTGGTGTGATGATAACTCGAGCCGTTGGTATTATTAAGACAACACGAGCATTTATTTCAAAGAGTGGTCCGTAAGCCACGCCCCAGTGGGCAGAGCTAGGCATGATGCACTGGAAACGTTTGGAATTTTAGGACCCCTTCAGCTATATATACATAAATATACATATATACAGATAGATAGATAGATAAAATATTGATTTTGGCGCATAGAAACACCGTCTTCAGTAAAAACGACAGTAAAAAAATAATCATAAGAAACAATATTTTTAAGTGTCTGTCCTAAATCTAAGAGATATATATTTCTTGAGTTTTTATATATAATAAAAAATAAAAAATAAAATATATATATATATATTAGTTATGCTAATATAGTTGAGACCAGTATACTGCAGTTAATTTCGTATTTGACTAAATAAATCAAATATCTTTGAGTCGTAAATTGGGAATCAACTTGTCCCATATAACAGAACATACCATTTATTGGGATCATCTGGTTGAGCTTGTTGACAAAACAGACCATGTTATGCCTTTTCATACTGAGATTTAATTGTCAAAGGTCTGCGGTGAATCTGTGTAAACTATGCGATTATATTGGAGACAGGTTTATATCAGTGAATGTCATCTATAAATGTACTGTTATAGTATGTCTAAGTAACAGCCATATAGCAGCCAGGGAAACTTTATGTTCTCACTGTATAATAGAATATTCTGCCTGACTGTGGCGCACTTCACCTTAATTGTTAGGATTTTCTGCCTGACTGTGAGCGCACTTCACCTTAATTGTTAGGATTTTCTGCCTGACTACGGCCACCTTCACCTTAATTGTTAGGATTTTCTGCCTGACTGTGGCGCACTTCACCTTAATTGTTAGGTTTTCTGCCTGACTACGGCGCACTTCACCTTAATTGTTAGGATTTTCTGCCTGACTGTGGCGCACTTCACCTTAATTGTTAGGATTTTCTGCCTGACTGTGGCGCACTTCACCTTAATTGTTACGATTTTCTGCCTGACTGTGGCGCACTTCACCTTAATTGTTAGGATTTTCTGCCTGACTGTGGCGCACTTCACCTTAATTGTTAGGATTTTCTGCCTGACTGTGGCGCACTTCACCTTAATTGTTAGGATTTTCTGCCTGACTGTGGCGCACTTCACCTTAATTGTTAGGATTTTCTTGTGATCACAACAAAACTACTTATTTTGCTCAAATGGAGATGGAATAAACGTGTGTTTTATTTGAAGAGATGGGCCTGGTTGTGAATATAACATTTTTCTGCCTGAGTTTGGCGCTGTTTACCGCATGTCTGTATTACTTTGACCAGAACAAAACAATTTATTTTACTCAACTAGAGATTGAAATAAATTGTGTTTCTTTGAAAATATGTGCCTGGCTGACATGAAAAATACATTAAGAGGAAATTATCCACAGAGGCTGATTATTTTTCTGCACATGGACAATTCCATGGTAACGGAATTGTGCTGAGACTAGATTTTTCACAAAAAATGTATGCCAAACAAAGACCATTGATTTCAAAGTTTAACAAACCATATGTACAAGGACTCATTTTAAGTGATAATGCCCGAGAAGTCGGTGTTTGGAGGATATATTTGTAACCATGTGAAATGGCTAGCTAGTTAGCGATGGGTAACGATGCTTCCTGGGTGACTGTTGTCTGTGTGCAGATGGTCCCTGGTTCGAGCCCGGGTAGGGGCGAGGGAACGGACTAAAGTTATACTGTTACATATTGGCACGGGTGTTTGTCTCGGCCGGCAAACCGTGCCAATATATCATCCAAACACCGGCTTCGAGGGCATTATCCCTTTTATACAACGAGTTACCAACATATTCAAAGAATGATTGACATATTTTCATTAACCGTTTATTTTTATTCCACAAGATATAGTCCCGAAACAAATCTAGGATTGCTACCCAAGCAGGCTGATCATTCGTTCTACTGGTTTGGTTGCCAAAGACGCGACCCAGTCGTTCAGTATTTTTGTTCTGTAGCTATGGACGCGACCCAGTCGTTCATTCTAAATGTTCCGTTGCCAGCCTTATCTCTTACGTCAAACAGTGCAGACCTGTTTACTAGCGACATTTATTTAGATACATCCATAACAATGAGCGAATGAGGCACGATTACGCCTGGCATAGAAAGTGTGCTCGCTTGTTAATTAAGACACTGTTGTTCAGAGGAGCTAGCCAACAACACACCCCCGAGGTGCCTTATTGCTATTATAAACTGGTTACTAAACTTATTTAGAGCAGTAAAAATAAATGTTTTGGTATACCACGGCTGTCAGCCAATCAGCATTCAGGGCTCGAACCACCCAGCGGTCTATGCTTGAAGCGTCACTACAGCCCTAGGTTTGATCCCAGGCCGTGTCACAGCCAGCAGTGACGGGGAGACCCATGAGGCGGCGCACAATTGGCCCAGCGTCGTCCAGGTTAGGGAGGGTTTGGCTGGCGGGGTTTTCTTGTCTAGCGGCTCCTTGTGGCAGGCGGGTTGCCAGCTGTACAGTGTTGCCTCCGAAACATTGATGCCACTGGCTGCACGGGGTAAACTAGCATTGTGTCAAGAAGCGGTGTGTCTTGACATGGTCATGTTTCGGAGGACGAATGGCTATCCACCTTTTATATACGGAAGTTACAACAACGGGCAAGACTTTAACCACCAATTGGATGTCACAAAAAATAGGAGTAAAAACAACATCTACACTAAATTATTTTACAAAAACTGTGCAGACGGAAGGTTTGGTAACATAATTTCGATAAAATCTCCCTCAGTTTGTGTTTTCACACGGGTCCTTGATCTGTGCTATGTAGAAATGGATGATTTTAACAAACTCTCCGACGTGAGTTATTCACATACACATAACGACAGATATTAATGTAATTTTCTTCATGGTGATGTATCCTAAATATGTACACAAATTATAAATATGCAATATCCTTATTTGCACATTTGGGCATTCAACACACTACCCTGGCTATTATTTTAATGAGCTCTACCCCCAAACAAGACCAAATTTAGTTGATCCGGACCAAATCCCTGAACCAATCATAGATGTCAATATACGTTTGGATGTCGAAGTACAGCACAGCAAAGCACACTACAGTAGAGTGCAGTACATTAAGATGCTCTACTGTGTACTGTACTGTACTGAACTAAACTATACTTTTCTTTACTGTACTCTACTGTGCTGTCCAAACTTGTGAACCCAACTGCTGTTTGTGACTGTGCCTACTATGATTTCCCATTGTAGCCAATTAAATTGCACAAAATTCCATTACCGAATTTTCGAGAAATGCCGTTAATGATTTGCTAATGGTATTGAGTTTTAATCATTTAATAATTCATAAACAAATTTGAGATCAGTAAAAACACTAATTAATTGATTGGTATGCCTTTACTTGTTACTTCTTGCTACTTAAAAACTTTTTTTTTTTTAAGTATTTCTAATAACTTTAAGACTTTTCTGGTACATGTTTTCTAAGACCCATTTTCCATCGGCTTGACCAGAAATCAAAGCCTTTGCTTATTCCTAATTTTTGGGATGGAACATTTTTGAAAACATTTATATATGCCTTCATTTCTCAAATATAGACTCTTAGATTTCATTTGACATGCACATATGAACTTCACATTATGGTGCTCATGGGTCCTTTTACATGGAAATAACCATCTTTATTTGTAACGCTGGCTATGGTTAACACAAAAGAAGGACATTGAATGCTACCTGAATTGACTCAGAAAAGTAACATAGTTCATGTGATGCATATGGTCTTAGCCATGCTCTTACTAACCCTAATATTTTCTCTGTCTCCCCTTCCGGGCATGAGGCTCTAAGACCACGACTGAGAACACCCTGGTCTGACACCTGGACGTGCCTGGCCCAATCTCACCTGGCCCACCCTCTACCTGCCTGATACTGCCTCCACTGGATCTTTCGCCCCTTCAAGGAGAAAGGGGTCATTCATTGAAGTCTATATATTTTCTTTAATATTTTCTTTTGGCAGTAACCCTCATAAAAGTAATTCATAAACCTTTTTAATTTCCATATGTATAGAAAGCTAGGTTTTTGCTCTAGCACTACACAGCTGACTCATAACCAACTCATCATCAAGATTTGATTATTTGAATCAGATGTGTAGTGCTAGGGCAAAAACCAAACGTGCACATAGGATGGGCCCCAGGACTGAGTTTGGAAAAATGTTCCAGATAGTTCGGAAAAATGTTCCACATATCCTGCCTAAGCTGTTTACATGCACCTTTGATATCCCGCTCACAAGTATCCCTGCAACTATGAATAAACATAATATTCCTAATTTAAATTAAAATGGAATAGTAACTCAAATCTGGACACTGACTGCAGGTAGGCCTATAACCTCTCACATGTAGCCTAATAGAATATGAACTCCTGCAGAATGATGCATTTCTTGCTGTAAAATTATAAAATACATGTTATTTTTCTCTGGAAAAAATTATAAAACCGGTCCATTTTCTCTGCAGTTGTTGAACAAATCGACTGATGTCAGTAAGGAAGTCCAGTTCATGCCGTTTGTGCAATACAGAGACATTTTGGCAATTAATGAGCACTTTCTGTTCTGCAAGAAGCTAACGGGGAGAACTACAGGTGAGGATGTGTTTCCCATTATTAACAGCTTTTTCTCAGAGCACAGAGCAAATCCTGTGTTCGTGTGCACACCTGGAAGAGTGAAAGGATTTTAATTTCCCACACAAAGAAGGTAAATCCTATTATCATTCACAGAGGCATTGGCCAGCAAGAAAATGAGTCCAGAGTTGCATGATGTTTTGAATGACGCAGTGAACTTTATCCATTAAATCCAGGCCTCTGAATCACCTACTGTTTGAAAAGCTCTGTGATGACAGTGGGACTGAGCACCAGCAGCTACTGCTTAACACAGACGGCAGTTGGCTATCTAGTAGGAAAACGCTACAGAGGCTTTTTGAGCTGCGATCTGAAGTAATGATTTTCTGTCTGAGCACTCACACACCCTCTTGTGGCTGTGTTCAAGGACATAGACTTGGGTGCCCGCCGTGCCTATCTTGCTGATGTGTTTATCAAACTGAACAACCTGAATCTAACTCTGCAAGTTAGACACACATTCTAATCATGTATGACAAAGTGTGTTGATTCCTTAAGAAGATCAAACTTTGGGAGTGGAAATGTGAAGATGGGGATATAAGTTGTTTTCAGCAGCTTGACACCTACAGTGGGCTATATTTCTACAGGTGATGTTGAAAGAGTTCATATGGTGTAAATAGTGAGCTCACATTTATCCAAAATCAGTGAGTACAATTTCTACTTCCCTGACATTGAAAGAAAGTCTGCCAAACTCGACTGGGTGTGTCATTTGTTATTTTTTAACATCTCATTTAGTAATCATGCCGGTCGCACGTGCATGAGGGGGTACTTCAGGCAGGTCAAAGGGTTTTAGTGGTGAAGTACCCCACAAAGTATGGATACCACCGTTCTAGGGCACAGTGGTATAATGCAGTTTCTCTAGATACCTGCAAGGTCAGAGTTCGCACTCTCTCCCAGCTTGGATAGAAAGTTGTTGTAAAACCAGTCTATTAATGCTCAATAATAGGCTACAATCAGTCCACCCTCATAACACTGGTGGGCTGCAACACTAATTTACTAGGGAGTGTTTCATTATGCAGTGTAGGCCTACAATCTATAGCTGTATACCATATTTCCTGATATTTATACACTTAAAAAAAAAACAAGACATCAAATAGCCTAATGCTGCGTTTAGACGAGGGACGTATAAACCGCCATACCAGTCAGTTCCAAGATGGCATAGCAGTTCAGACGTCTTTTGTCCTCGTCTTGTCGTGTCCCGTATATATACAGTGGGGGAAAAAAGTATTTAGTCAGCCACCAATTGTGCAAGTTCTCCCAATTAAAAAGATGAGAGAGGCATGTAATTGTCATCATAGGTACACTTCAACTATGACAGACAAAATGAGAAGGAAAAAAATCCAGAAAATCACATTGTAGGATTTTTAATGAATTTATTTGCAAATTATGGTGGAAAATAAGAATAGAATACGTGGACAACTACAAATACCTGGGTGTCTGGTTAGACTGTAAACTCTCCTTCCAGACCCACATCTGGTCACCCCCAAAACCAATTATTTCTTTGGCCGCCTCTCCTTCCAGTTCTCTGCTGCCAATGACTGAAACGAACTACAAAAATCTCTGAAACTGGAAACACTTATCTCCCTCACTAGCTTTAAGCACCAACTGTCAGAGCAGCTCACAGATTACTGCACCTGTACATAGCCCACCTATAATTTAGCCCAAACAACTACCTCTTTCCCTACTGTATTTATTTTATTTATTTATTTATTTTGCTCCTTTGCACCCCATTATTTTTATTTCTACTTTGCACATTCTTCCACTGCAAATCTACCATTCCAGTGTTTTACTTGCTATATCGTATTTACTTTTTCACCATGGCCTTTTGTTGCCTTTACCTCCCTTATCTCACCTCATTTGCTCACATCGTATATAGACTTGTTTATACTGTATTAAAACTGTATGTTTGTTTTACTCCATATGTAACTCTGTGTCATTGTATGTGTTGAACTGCTTTGCTTTATCTTGTCAGGTCGCAATTGTAAATGAGAACTTGTTCTCAACTTGCCTACCTGGTTAAATAAAGGTGAAATAAATAAATAAAAATAGCGGGGCAAGAAAGAGGGCCATGGCAAAAGCAAGCCAGCGCGATGATTGTCACGCATTGAAAAGTATTGCTTTTATTTTTCTAATTAGTCCGTTGAATAGTCAGCACGTTAACTTTTCAACTGTGCTCCAAATCATTTTGAAAATCGGAGCATCTGCACCTACAATTTAACATCACGAGCTGAACCTCTATCATTTTCTTGTCTTTCCGCAGTACTGTAAATCGCAGCACATTGAAGAATATGATTGGTCTAGTTATGTAAGTGATCAAAGGGACTGGGTGCATGTTTTGTTTTACTTCTTAGGGATCGGCGTCCCGTCAACCGGACAGTTGTAAATCATGCAGCGCCTTGTGTCACGATCGCAGATTTTTTGAGGAACAACAAATGTCGGTACATATAAGTGTCTTATATCGTCTGAAAGCTTACATTCTTATTAATATAACTGCACTGTCCAATTTACAGTAGCTATTACTGTGAAAAAATGCCATGCTATTGTTTTGGGGCGAGCTCCTAACAACAAAACACTTTTTTTCCAGCACGAAAGGTTTGATAAATTCCCCTCTGAAGGTGAAATGTGTACTTATATTCGGAAATCTTGCTCTGATTTATCATCCAAGGGGTCCCAGAGATAACATGAAATGTCGTTTTGTTAGATAAAATCCATTTTCATATCCTAAAAAGGTCCATATAGCATGCATTTTGTATTTCCACTCATTCTATTTGCAAAGAAAGGAATCTGTGAAAATCTAACCCTAAAAGTTGTTTCAACCAGTCACATCACATTCGTATGTATTCCTCAGAGATCCTAGAACGTAACCTGACTTCACTATATCATTAGGTGTGTAGTATATCCGATAGGACACCAAAGTTGTTCAGAGAGTGATGCCTTCATGGCACGCCAATGACGCAGCCGGTCTTAATTTAATCAACTGTATCTTTGTCAAATAAGCACCAATCGTGATCAAACAAAGCTAGCTAGATAGCCATTGAGCTGGGCTTTACGGGAGTATCAAGAAACCCTCTACCTGTCACAAAATGTAGGTGCTAACCTTTTACGACAGCATGCTTTTTCCTTTTGGACAAAATTTCTAAGAATATTCAGAGTTATGAAGTTATGAAAACTGGTTGTTTTGCAAATGTTGAACTTATAATATGGCTACTAATGCTGGAAAAGCTCAATTAAAGTCCAAGTATACAGATTTGACGATATTCTTGCAGAAAAATGTAATATGAATGCAAATGTCTCCTTCACGATTTGATCAAATGTACCTGGGTGACTTCACACTAAATGTCATGGAGTTCGCTCATACTTCAAGTTATCTGTCTGAAACTTTGTACATACACTGCTGCCATCTCTTGGACACCATCAGAATTACAACCAGAGTGATGGCTAGAACTGCGACCTTTCTCTTGCATTACAAAGATGGTGGTAGAAAACATCTGGTTGTTTTTTTCTTTGTATTTTCTTCTACCAGATCTATTGTGATATATTCTCCTACATTCAATTCACATTTTCACAAAGTGTTTCCTTTAAAATGGTACAAAGAATATGCATATCCTTGCTTCAGGGCCTGAGCTACAGGCAGTTAGATTTGATATGTCATTTTAGGTGAAAATTGAAAAAAAGGGGGCTATCTGTTAAGATATTTTATCAAGGTTTAACATCAATGATTAATTAATTCTACTCAGAAACTTAACCATTAGGGATTGGAGGTTATGTAGCATGAATAAGGAGTAATTCAAAATCATAAACATCGCTCCAACTAGGTTGGATAGAATGCATGTGTGTGTGTCTAAAGTAAGCAAAGAGGATCCTTAACCTATGTTTGAATTTGAACCGACCCGGCTATAACTCTGTGGACATGAAATAAGACAGCGGGAGCCGGGGGGGGGCTGGAACTGTCTGCTCAGTGGTAATAAACTGTATATTGTGTGTCATGTATGTGCGCTAGTGAGTTAGAATGAACTTTTGAAGCTGCTTTGTCCTGGTCGGAGAGGAGGAGTGACATTTTAAAACCTATGAAGTCATATGTAATATATAAACTGAGGTACATGGTACTATGAGCAGCGCTCGAGAATAAATGCCATTGGCTAATTTTGGTAGACTGGTCTCTGTCCATTTTATGCAAATAAGGATCTTACAAATTCTTAGAAACAGACAGAGTGATTTAAATTGAATTGGTTAATGAATACATAATAGGAATTGTTATATTCCTTTAACATTATCCCTAGAAACACCCCTCAAGATTAGAGCGGAGTTGAATGGAGCGAGAGAATGATCTGTTGAGTTTAGAAAACTAAAAAGAGTAGAACTGTAGTGCTGTTTTATGTACAATGTGGTCAACAAATTTAGGTTGCTATACTACAATCCCTATTGCAGAATGCAGCCTTTTGACAGCATGTACTAAAGTCGATTTAATCCACTTGCATTAGTCCCCTCATTTGGTGATTGGAATTTAGACTGTGACAACTAAAAGGCTGCAGACAGACCTACATACAGCACGTTTTAGCAAAGAGGTTTGGTTGGATGACCTGATTTGTAACTGAAAATAATTTTGTCAAACAGATTGTGAATCGAAAAGTGCAAGTTAGATTCTAGAGGAGGATTTGATTAGGGTGTAGGGGCCGATTTGTAATTTTGTCTTCAAGACAAAATTTATTTTATTATTTTTATTTGTACTTTATTTAGTCTGATCAGTAGAACAATTCTCATTCTTAATTGGGCTATAGGGTCATTACTGTGCTTGTCAGCAAGAACTGTTATTCCTCTAACTTATTTTATTATTCCACTTCTTCCCAATTTTGCCAGTGTAATCACATATTTGAAATCTAATATGCCTACTTGTCTTTGAAAATGAATTATAAGACTATGTATTATTGCAGCCATTCATGAACAGTTTTGAATATTTCATACAAATAAGCATTGGATATTAAATGCTCCAGGAATCAAGTATCATTTCACATTTTATACGGACTCATTTGTCCGATTTTGCAGGTGACTAGTTGTTGGTATTGCTGCTCTAGACAATAATCTGCAATGTGAAGCTCTATTCCTTTCTTGTAGTGGGTTCGATCCCAGGGTAGTGGGTTCGATCCCCGGGACCACCCATACGTAGAATGTATGCACACATGACTGTAAGTCGCTTTGGATAAAAGCGTCTGCTAAATGGCATATATTATTATTATTATTACCTGTAGTTGATAACGCTGAAGCTTCAGCATCATCCTGTGAAATCGCTTTGGGGCAGACAGAATGGTTTTTTAAAGATAACCTCAAGCGGCTTGTGATCAGTCTGCACCGTGATAAAGTCCCTACCAAGAAGGTATTGATCAAAACGGTCACAGGCGAACACTATGGCTAGGCACTCCTTTTCAATTTGGGCATATCCTTGCTCCGTGAGTGTCAATGTCCTTGAAGCAAATGCAATGGGCTGCCCCTTCTGCAAGAGCACTGCCTTTGTCACTTGCATCACATTGTAGGGTCACTACTTCAGAGAGGTCATAGTACCTCAGTATTGGCTGGTTGCTTACCACTTTCTTGATTTGCTCCAATACATCATCATGTTGAGGAAGCCATGCCCATAGCACATCTTTATTGGTCAGCCGATGCAATGGCTCACATACGTCAGACAGATGAGGTAGGATCTTGGCTAAGTAATTTACAAAACCAAGCAGTTGCTGCACTGCTTTTGCTTCTGTAGGTGGTGGCATTTGCTATACTGCCTCCACAGTCTGGCTTCAGGTCTTCAGCTGTTAAGATGTCCCATGTATGTAATACTTGTGAGCATGATCTTAACCTTGTCTTTATTCAGCTTTAGATCAATCTCCCCTCTCTTTGTAAGAGCTGAGTCAGGTTGTGGTCATGGTCCTGCGCTACGTCTTCCATTAAAGCACCACAGCCATATACCAGGATGTCATCAGCTATGATGCTTATTCCTGGTAGTCCCTGAAGTGCATCATGTTGCCTTCGCTGATATTCCTCTGCAGCTGGTTTCACTCCAAAAGGTAACCTTGTCCACCGGTATCTACAAATTGGGGGTCCAAAATGTGGTGAGGAAACTACTATCTTCAATTATTATTTCACTCTCCCAGGTGTGCACACGATCACAGGATTTCCAATCCAGATTGTGCTCTGAGAAAAAGCTGTCAATAATGTGAAATACATCCTCACCTTTAGTTCTCCCCATTAGCTTCTTGCAGAACAGAATGTGCTCATTAATTTCCTAAATGTCTCTGTATCGCACAAACGGAATGAACTGGGCTTCCTTACTGACATCAGTCGATTCGTTCAACAACTGCAGAGAAAATGGACCCGAATTATTATAATTTTTTTCACCACTCGACAATATTAACTTCAATCGATCCTGCGGCACACCATATTATTTGACAATGGAACAGTCTTCCGTGCATCAGCTGCTGTCTTATAAATCATAGTTTCTGCGAGTACAACAGAAGCACGCGCTCTGGCGCACGGAGCAAAGGATCAAGTGTACTTGGCACAAGCAGAGGATCAACCATTGAGCCAACGGGTAGACAGAGCAATGCAGATGCACCGAAACTAAAGAAGTAGGCCTATACAAATAAAATAACTAGAGATTTCACACCAGTTGCCTCAGTAAATGTTTTCCTGCCTATTATGATTTGTAATAACTTGAACATGTTTTTTGGGGTAACATTTTTCCCAATTATTTTTCTTCACATTTAAAAAAATCATCCCACCTACCCCCTGGGGACTGCCGGTTGGGAAACACTGCTCTAGAAGACTAAATGAAATAGTGCTCACCAGAATGTCTTACATGGATAGAATGCAGGGGCGCAACTTTGGTTTTAGAAGTGTGGGGGACATATATTAAACACTCCAAACAGCCTGCCTGACCGCTCGGAGGCGTCCTCCTGGTCCTAAAGCACACAGTTGCCTTGTTTTGTATCACATTCCAGTGATAAAAATGGGGGGGGACAAAAATACCATTTTTGTGGGGGGGACATGTCCCCAGTGAAAGTTGCACCCCTAATAGAATGAATGCATTGGTAATGTAGTTATCACCGGTAAAGTTGTCTGCTTTGTTTAGGGGCCCGGGGTAAAATTCAGTAACTCCAAAATATTGGAAAGATTGTTCCCTTGCAAAATGGTAACATTTTTCCCAATATTTATTTTCAAAACATTTTTTTTACTCTTCCCACCTACCCCCTGGGGACCCCCGACATACCCCTGGTTGGGAAATATTGAGATAGAAGACTCATCTTTGTATCTGTGCCTTTATAGAGTCTGTGACAACATGGGCAGTTATAGCATCTTCTTAATTGGCTGATTGTTCCCAACTCATAGGAATCCCCACCCAGTTTACTTCTTTAATATGGTGGAAACCCTCAATGGTAATGCCAAAATAGAGGGCAGATGGATATAACCTATCTCTCTATGACAACAGGCACAACTCAGCTATAAAGTTAAAAATATATATATCCAAAGTTGGCGAAATGCCACATGCATCCACTTATAGCAGTGCATTCGTAAGAACATAACCATTACGAAACTTAAATTTGATCAAATAAGCCCCATGTAGGAAATTAGCAATGACATTTTTGTTGTTGACCAAATTCAACACTCATTGACCTCCATACCAAAATCACTTACTTTGTGGGCTTACAGTGCCTTGCAAAATTATTCATCCCCTTTGGCGTTTTTCCTATTTTGTTGCATTACAACCTGTAATTTAAATTGATTTAGAAAAAAATGACTTGTTTCTAAAAAATAAAATAAAAAGTGGTGCGTGCATATGTATTCACCCCCTTTGCCATGAAACCCCTAGATAAGATCTGGTCCAACCAATTACCTTCAGAAGTCACATAATTAGTTAGATTGCACACAGGTGGACTTTATTTAAGTGTCACATTATCTCAGTATATATACACCTGTTCTGAAAGGCCCCAGAGTCTGCAACACCACTAAGCAAGTGGCACCACCAAACAAGCAGCACCATGAAGACCAAGGAGCTCTCCAAACAGGTCAGGCACAAAGATGTGGAGAAGTACACATCAGGTTTGGGTTATAAAAAAATATTCAAAACTTTGAACATCCCACGGAGCAAAATTAAATCCATTTTTTTTAAATGGAAGGAATATGACACCACAACAAACCTGCCCACCAAAACTCACAGACCAGGCAAAGAGGGCATTAATCAGAGAGGCAACAAAGAGACCAAAGATAACCCTGAAGGAGCTGCAAAGCTCCACAGCAGAGATTGGGATATCTGTCCATAGGACCACTTTAAGCCGTACACTCCACAGAGCTGGGCTTTACGGAAGAGTGGCCTGAAAAAAAGCCATTGCTTAAAGATAAAAATAAGCAAACATGTTTGGTGTTTGACAAAAGGCATGTGGGAGACTCCCCAAACATATGGAAGAAGATACTCTTGTCAGATGAGACTAAAATTGAGCTTTTTGGTCATCAAGGAAAATGTTATGTCTGGCGCAAACTCAACACCTCACATCACCCCGGGACATCATCCCCACAGTGAAGCGTGGTGGCAGCATCATGCTGTGGGGATGTTTTTCATCGGCAGGGACTGGGAAACTGGTCAGAATTGAAGGAATGATGGATGGCGCTAAATACAGGGAAATTCTTTAGGGAAACCTGTTTCCGTCTTCCAGAGATTTGAGACTGGGACGGAGGTTCACCCTCCAGCAGAACAAGGACCCTAAGCATACTGCTAAAGCAACACTTGAGTGGTTTAAGGGGAAACATTTAAATGTATTGGAATGACCTAGTCAAAGCCCAGACCTCAATCCAATTGAAAATCTGTGGTATGACTTAAAGATTGCTGTATACCAGCGGAACCCATCCAACTTGAAGGAGTTGGAGCAGTTTTGCCTTGAAGAATGGGCAAACAGTGGCTAGATGTGCCAAGCTTCTAGAGACATACCCCAAAAGACTTGCAGCTGTAATTGCTGCAAAAGGTGGCTCTGGGGGTGAATAGTTATGCACGCTCAAGTTTTCCGTCTTTTTTTCAACAACAAAAATTCAAAGTGGTGTTGTTGTGTAAATCAAATGATACAAAGCCCCAGAAAATCCATTTGACTTCCAGGTTGTAAGGCAACAAAATAGGAAAAATGCCAAGGGGGAGAATACTTTCGTTAGCCACTGTATTTTATGAATGGCAAAACATGTGCAACACTGACAAGAAAGCAATGCTAAGACCCCCAAAAATATGTTTGTGTGTATGCATTCAATATACAGTGCATGGTACATGTTAGCTTATTATGTACACGTTGGTAGCTAAAAGCTGATCATCAGAACCACCATCAACAAGATTATTTTACAATGCAATATTTTATTCTGTCTGTTTGTGTCATGTTTTTCAGAGAAAGAGAATAATGCAATTGTCTACATTGGATGTTTGTTGTCAATACCCTGCATAAAATCAATTTAGGATTTTCTTTTGGCAAGATATTGTTTGAAACAGTTATGATAGATAACACAAATGTCAAATCTAGAATTTCATGAATGTGACCCCAACAACTTGTCCATGGGTTTGTTTTAGAACTCTCTTATGACATGTTGAATTCTCCAGTTTTGCCCAGTGCATTGTTGGATGACCAGCATATAGTATGAGTTTTGTCCCTGGCCAATCTCAAGACACCTATTTGTGTGTGTGTTCCTGATGGCTTGACCCTGGAAAAACAAATGCATATATAAAATAACTTTGGATGAACTTTGCATGCTTGTTAAGTGAATGCTGTTATGAATAAAGCTTTGATGGAACTGTGTTTGGGTGTGGTGCATAGACCACTGTTCTAGAGAACGTTTTGGACAGGACCGAGTTAAGGAAACCCTGCTCCAGAAGATAGCTCTAAAATGTATGATCTAGACCCACAGGTCTGATTACAGGCTACCTGTTGGAAGTCCCAGTGCTTGTGTAGTCCTCTCTCTGTTGCCAGTTTACAATCATGCAGCGTTGGTATATTTCCAGTGCCAGGATCCACTAGACACCGGTTGTTGTTGTACTTGTGAGACTTAATCCCACCCACGTAGATCTCCCCATCAGTGTTGTAATAACATTGCTGTGGATAAGAAGCTGTCAACAGACGGGGAGAACAGATTTTTTTGGCACAAAATTATATAATACACAGACACATACACAGAATACAAACATACCTGTGGTTGATAGAAATGACATCCATAAAGAAGGGGTATATTCCCAGGGACAGTCCCCTCATCAATACAATGGCTCTGCAGGAGGTCATTCTGCAGCTGGAGGTGCAAGAAGAAGGTATGTTTAGGCAAGAATAATTGGTGGTACACTAATTCCCTCTTACACTATCGTGCCCAGCCAAACCAAACTGTACCGGCTCTTGATATTTTCTTTTCACATTGCCCTTTAAACCATGGTGGATGTGTAACCAGGCCTTCTCAATACAGGTAAGTTTGGCTCCACTAAGAAGATCTGTTTCCATGACTCTGCTGTGTTTAGACTGGCAGCTCAATACTGATTTGTAACTTTTTTTGCAAATTGTTTTTTGTTGTTGTTGACAAATCAGCTCTGAAAAAGGTCTGATGTGATTGGTCAAAATATCAATTAGTGGAAAAAATATCAGAATTGGGCTGCCTGTCTAAACACAGCCCGATTGTTTAGTTTTATGACTGCTTAATACATATCCACCATCAAATTAGAACATTTGATTGTTACAACTGTTTGTCATTGTGTGTCTTTGTTTTAGTGTGCAACCATGAACATAATGAACCATGAACATAATGGAATGGAATCATATACCATTAATCCTTAAAACTCATTTGGTTAAACATTGTTTGGCATTTACCTAGCAAATTTCAGAGTTATAAAAAGTTGTCAAAGTTATAATTCTGTACATTGTATTAATCTGGTGAGGGACTTAGTAATAATGTAACCCTTACTCCTCCATAGGCCACTAGCTCCTCCCAGGTGGCCAGTGTAGGATACACGTTATCCAGGTACCACTTGAAGGGCTTACATTCAAGCTTTTCTCTGAGCTTCTTCCTCTCTGACACATCGCCGATATCAATCCCATGATCCTAGGAGACATACATCACACAAATAATACTGTTAGAAAAACATCTCATCAAAATTACTTCCACAGGCTATTTATAGGAAAGAAAGATTGTCTTGTTTTTTTATGGGCAATTCCAGTCAGTGTATTTCGTTTCCATGGAATTGCCCTCATCTCAATTTCCCTACCTTCAACGGAAGATTCCAAGCAATGTTCACATTACTTTTGTAGTCATCCATCCAGATCGCAGCTACTCTCAGTGCATTCCTTCTCATGATGTAACTCAGGTCAGGTGCGTACGGTTTGTGTGCCCTCTCAATGTGTGCGATCTTAGAACAAGGCACTACCTCTATGCTTCCTCCACACAGCCACACCTGGAATAAAACAGACCACATCACTGCAAAATGTTATTGAAGATATGAGACAAAACATTCTCTGATATGTGCTTGTAAAATGACACAAATCTAATACATACCCAACTGAGGACAATTTCCTTAGCTACTTGACATCAGATATTGTAATTTGTGCAGCCATTATGCCATGGTAACCAGCTCAACCTACCCTGATCCCCAGCTCAACATTCTCTCCTCCATAGATTTTCATTCCACCATCAAGTACTCCAATCTCTCCAAGGAAAAGTCGATGTGCCACAAAAATACCCATGACAGAAGGACTCCTATAAAAATAAGTCAGTGAGTGATTATGTGGAACCAACCAGCAAGTAAAAGCACTGCTACAAGAAGTAGGAGCTACAACAGACACACAATACACATCATTGAAAAAACATGCAACAATTTCAACGATTTTACTGAGTTACAGTTCATATAAGGAAATCAAGTCAATTGTTCGCTGTAGCTTATTCCTGCCCATACCAAAACCTCACCGCCACCATTGGGCACTGTTCACAATGTTGACATCAGCAAACCGGTCAACCCACACGACACCATACACACTGTCTGCCATCTGCCCGGTACAGTTGAAACCGGTATTCATCCATGAAGAGCACACTTCTCTAGCTTGCCAGTGGTAAATAATAATATATAAATAAATAATATGCCATTTAGCAGACGCTTTTATCCAAAGCGACTTACAGTCATGTGTGCATACATTCTACGAAGGTTAGCATTTGCCCACTGAAATCGGTTACGATGCAGAACTTCAGTCAGGTCAAGGCCCTGGTGAGGACGACGAGCACGCAGATGAGCTTCCTTGAGACAGTTTCTGACAGTTTGTGCGGAAATGTTTTGGATTGTGCAAACCCACAGTTTCATCAGCTATCTGGGTAGCTGGTCTCAGACGAGTCCGCAGGTGAAGAAGCCAGATGTGGAGGTAATGGGCTGGCATGGTTACATGTGGTCTGTGGTTGTGAGGCTGGTTGGATGTACTGCCAAATTCTCTAAAACAATGTTGGAGGTGGCTTATGGTAGAGAAATTAACATTCAATTATCTGGAAACAGCTCTGGTGGAAATTCCTGCAGTCAGCATGCCAATTTCACGCTGCCTCAAAACTTGAGACATCTGTGGCATTGTGTTGTTTGACAAACTGCACATTTTAGAGTGGGCTTTTATTGTCCCCAGGACAAGGAGTACCCGTGTAATGATCATACTGTTTAATCAGATTCTTGATATGCCACACCTGTCAGGTGGATGGAATATCTTGGCAAATGAGAAATGCTCACTAATAGGCATGTAAAGAAATGTGTGTCCACAAATTAAGAGAAATAAGCTTTTTTGTGCGTATGGAAAATATCTGGGATCTTTTATTTCAGCTCATGAAACATGGGACCAACACATTACACGTTGCATTTATATTTTTGTTCAGTGTACATGGTATTCTTCTGCAATTCCTATTGACTGCTACTAATCAATACAGAACATGTGAGACAATAAGTCTCATAGTGATGGGGCTGGATGCTACACAGTGGACGTCACTTACTTCCCTGGTTGTGATTCATCATGGAGCTCGTTCCACTCTGGTCTGAAGGACTCGTACATGCACCACAGGGGCCAGTCAAAACCGTGTGCATTGGCCCCGTAATGCTCCACCTGCAGGTCATCAAAACCGACCTTGTCAAACACCGGAGTCACCACAGTGGTCCTGTCTGCTTTGATCCTGGCCAGCAGTGGCTCTGCCCTGTAAGCGTGGACAACAATAAAAGTCAATCAATCAAAGATAAGCAGACAGATGCTGCCCAAGTAATGTATGGGAAACACCATACACACATGGCACTTACCACCCCACATTGACTTCAATGTGGGCATCCAGAATGGCCACTGTATCGGCGGTGGCGTGCTCCCACCCTGAGATGCGGGCTTGAGTCAGTCCCATCTGCTGCTTGTGTCTCACCCTTTTTATAAGGCCCGGCCTTTCCTTGTGGATGAGCTCTATGTAGGCAGCTAGCTTTTCTCCCAGGTCTTCTGTGGTGAGAAGAGATTCATAATCAAGACTATAGACAAATACTTAGTCCACTAGTAATGGAATGGTGTCTGTGAGATGCACCATTGGAGCTGTGGTCATCCACCAGAATGATTTCTCTCAGCAGGTGTTCAGGGGTTCGGTCGATGATGCTGCGGATGGCCCGTTTAATGATAGACAGGGCCTCGTCCAGGTAGATCAATACCACAGCAATACTAGGAAGGTCCTTGGGGTATTTTTTCTGCAAACATCTGAGTGTTGAGAGATTATTTAGAAGGCATACCACCACCTGTGCTTTGTGTCTTACCATTTATCAGACAGTAACAATTAAATGTCCTCCTCATTTCATCAAGTCATGACCAAGCAGCGTAGTTACGGTCATGACCATAGCAAAGTTACAGTCCTGATTACAGTTAGTTTAACCTGTTGTCTCGTGTATCTGGCAGCTCTCTGTTGAGTGGCAGTTGGTCACTCAAGAAGACGTTGTATCCATATCTCTGGAACAGGGCCTCGGCCTCTCTCTGCTCCTCCTCTGAGAGGTCATCACCCCACTTTGTAAACAGGTAGGAGTTGGGATACAACTGGGGCACCACCATCTTCTTTGCCTCTGTTACCACAACTTCTTCCCTTGTTGGGGGGTCTTTCTGATATTTAGATTCTATTAATTCGGCTGTGGACAAAATGCTCACAGGTATTACTGATGCCACTGAGGAAAATTCTATAAACTATGTGACAATGTTATTGGCATGAGTGTCATCTATCAGTAGATGACTAACAACAATACGAACCAATTCCCTTTTGTTCTTAAGTAATACTTGATTTTACAGTATTTCTGAGTCACTGGCAGATTAATTTAATGATTGACTGGATTATTTTAGCTCATATTCAGAAGCATATTACCCATGCAACATAACATAAATATTGCAGAAATGCATTCCAAGAGTCACAATCCCCCCCAAAATCACTGTGCATATTGTCATGTACTTCAGTAAAGAATACTGAAATGCAAAGAATGTATGTCAAGATGGCGATTGAGAACACTTACATAGAAACACTTACATAGAAACACTTACATAGTTTGTTGAGGTTATTTTCGATTCTCTCCAGTCTCGTCATCAGCACAGTCTTGGGAGTCTCTTTTTGATGAAGCCTTTTTGTATTGGAAGTGGAACTCACTGCCTGTTTCATATAGACAATATACATGATGAGTGGAATAACGGCTCCAAACGTGATTCCTACTCCTCGCAGGACGTTGAGCTTCATTGCTACCTGTCGACAACCAGCCTGGTTATGTCCCTTTGTCATATACATTGATTCAGTAACTGTGCCCTCTAAAGACATTACAACTCCCTCCATGTAATGCCATAAAATACATCTTATCTAATCAACAAAGAATACATGTGCCTATAAAAAAAAGAAGCAAATCACCATTGATTTACTTAACAGTTATGGAGAGTTGACAAGGTAGATCAACTGTTAACATAACACATTACAAAGAAAAGGCACAATAATTTAATACCAAGATTTCAACAGCCACGCTGTCTTCATCAGGTTATAATGACAAACACTGCGGGTCACTAGTTTATATAGTGTCAAACCACACAGAGATGTCTGTAATCATGGCCGGCTGTGGTTTGATTTCATTGTTTGATTTAAAAATATCAATAGTACATATACAAAAGCATGAATGGATAACATACATTCATAAACAATTAGGCTACATCATATAGGTCTACAAACACAAGCATGATTACACAAACACACATGTTAAGACCAGATATGTGATGTAGAACATCATTGATAATTGCTGAGGGAAACGTGGACATAACAGTTGAAATCTTATCAGTTGGTGTGGAGGTGGAGACTTTGTGTGTAGTGGGACTGTGGGAGTGGCTCCATAAAAACAGATAGTGAGTTACTGGAGGAAAGAATAGATTGCTGAACCTTGCTGACTCAAAGTCCTAAAGCACCACCCAGATGGTGGTTTCAAAGTACATCTCCTTAATAAATAATGATGCACATGTTACATTACATGGGAGTGTGTTAAGGTGACTGATTATTTAGACTTACATATTTTTTGCTACACAATGAATGCTGTTTTAATGGATCCATGGAATCATAACGACAAAATAGTTTTAGACGATCATCTGTTATTTATTTATGTACAGAGTATTTGTAAAAGAAGACAGCACAGTTGTATAGGAGGATCAGCCTGTGGCTATGGTGGTGGTGTTGGGCGGTCAGACAAGACGGGCTACTCAATAGTTGACTGTCTTAGCTGGCTTGGTATCGGCCAACTCGGCCTCCAAGAAGCGGAAGCGGCGATGGCGACGCAGGACCTCGATAGCTTTCTGCTCTATGGAGGCAGGGATAATGCCTAGGTCCTCTAAGCCAGGAAGCCCTGGATACTTCATATCTGTGGTATGGAACTGGAACAAACACATTCAGGTCATTACACAAATCCAAGAGAAAGTTTAAACATATTTCCTTCATTCACATTTCTTCAACATGTGGCCCCAACAACATGAAAGAAAATTCCAATTTACCTTAATTTGTATAAAATGTGCTTTTTACAAAGATGCTTATAATTTGTAAGTCGCTCTGGATAAGAGCGTCTGCTAAATGACTTAAATGTAAATGTTAATAATATGCTGTTTATGTTGCATTTTCTTACTCGATCTACTTTGTCAGGAGTTGTCCAAGGCTCGAATGGGTTCATTGCAAAGAAACGTGCAACAAGACTGAAACCAGAGATAAAGACATGTTAATCATACCGTATCTGATAGTATTGCATTTAAACAAACCAACAGGTTCCTTGTTCCTTGCCACCTCACATCCACTGGTCAAACTTGAGGCTTTTTGTGTTCTAAACATACTAACAGCTTGGCACACCACTTCATCAGTCAGCCTATAATAGTACGTACACAGTTAATTTTCTTCCCGAGGACCATTTAAGATACCATTTTATTTTACCTTTATTTAACTAGGCAAGTCAGTTAAGAACAAATTCTTATTTTCAATGACGGCCTAGGAACAGTGGGTTAACTGCCTGTTCAGGGGCAGAACGACAGATTTGTACCTTGTCAGCTCAGGGATTTGAACTTGCAACCTTCCGGTTACTAGCCCAACGCTCTAACCACTAGCCTACCCTGCCGCCCCATGCAGAACCAGAAGCCGGTGCATACTCACTGATAGAGAGGGCGTGGGAGAGGGTAGGGCACAAAGGGCCTGTGTGCCACAGCATACACGTACTCCACCAGGTCATGAAGGAGATAACGGTTTGGTCTGTGTGGCAGGAAAACAAAACTAACCAAAAAGGCTGACAAACATTTTGGTTGCTACATCTCTCAATTCTGGTGGTTGATGTTTCTAAATAATGTACTGCATGTGTGAACATGAAACTGCCATCACACAATCATATATTTTATTCCACACCCTGGGTGAATACAAGATACAAAGCCATGCAATAAAGCAACTCATCTAGTCGATGAACAATCGTTTTTATGATTTATACTAGGTTCACCTAGTTGTTGAAAATGAGCAGTTTCAAATTAATGGATAGAATTTGACTTCATTTCCTGAACTGACTGGAAACGCAATTGACATCCCTAAAAAACAGCCAAAAGTCAAGCCCATTTCAAGTCCTTACCCAACTAGTGCATACGTCTTGCCATTGGCATCGGGGTCCTTGATGGCGTTGATGATAGCCTTGGCCACATCTACCACCTGAAAAGAGCAGACAGAGTGAGTCTTGAGTAACAGACATGGCTGACATCATGAGATCAGACACACTCACATGAACAGGCTGCTTCACCGTCTTCTTCCCCATGGAGATGAGAGGCACAGCTTTCCCAAACCAACGCATGTCTGTGCAACAAAGGAAAAAACAAACATTCAAACAATGACTGAACTCATCCCCTTTTAAACAATAATAGCATTGCATCAAGACCAATTGGAGCCGATACATCACCTTACAAAATCATTATTTTGGTTTGTTTTGCCAATACACTGAAAATTCAAGAGTTCAACTATGCAACAGCCCCCTCAACAATTTGCAGGCCTATACAGTCAACAGAGGCTGTGTAATTACGTCAACATATTCCCACAAATTCAGACACTGTCTACTTAAGAGTTCTGACAGATCACAATCTTATTCAACTTTTTAACCATTTTTACTTTGGGCCACACAGAAATGAACTACGCTCTGCTTATTTACTGGCAAAATGGTTGAAGAATCGGTCCTCCCTTCCAAACATCTCTGCAGGCTTCATGATGATGGCATCAGGGAATTCATCTCTCACAGCCGTCTCACCTACTGCCTACAAGGTTACATCACACACATTACATGATATTTCTGCACAATGACATGCCAGAAAGAAATATGTCCAAGAAAGAGAGTTCAATAGAGCTCTGCATTAGCCAGTACCTTATTCCTAAGGTATTTGGAGGGGCTGCGGATGTCAGCGTTGAGGTGAGATATATGGATCAGCTTTGTGATGCCTGCCTCCCGGGCGGCTATGGCAATCTGCTGAGGGATGCTCACGTAGGTGTCCTCAAAGGGATAGTTCCTTTATACAGATAGAAAGAGGAAGAACAGAACACTGAGTAAAGCCAAGTACAACAAACGTTTCACAGAAGATCATAATATAAGTGTTCCTAATGGTGGAAGCAGGGTTGAGGTTCTTTGCTCCACTAAGAAGTAATTCAAGCCTCTGGTGTAGTTAAAAGTAGGTTGATTCATATAGTGATGGAGTGATGGAGCAACTCTTTAGGTGAATGTTCACCACCAGTGGGTTCTTTTTAGCAACCATGTACTTTTCTAAAATATGTTTGTGTATACAGTCAGTTGGGCCATACTTGGTTTCCCACTCTCGTCCCACCAGGTTGATGACCACATTGGAGTGAGCCAATGCTTTTCTGATAGAATCCTTGTTCCTGGCATCCCACTCCTGAAATATAGCAAGGTGGAGTGCACATATGAGGCTTGAGGGTAACCTGGCATGAGAAAAACCAACACTTAGCTAACAAATGAAGAGATTTGAAAGTGAAGTGATTAATGACGTCACATCTGATAAATAGTATTTTTCTCACCATAAAGATGACCTGTCCTAGATCCCCCATGGGCCTGAGATACATGAGGTCATACTGGTCACACCGGTGAGGAATCACAATCTGAGAACCCATACGACCTACAAAACCACCAGACAGGTCAACAAAAACATAACTGCCCCTTAGGAAAGACAAGTATGCAGTCATTGCAGTGTAAACAAAGAGGATTGTCACAAAACCAAATAAATTAATGCATCCCTCACAAGCACAAATAAACATAAGAAATAAATTGAAGAAGACTACAGAGCTGCCATGTTTTTATTTAACCTTTATTTAATTAGTCAAGTCAGTTAAGAACAAATTCTTATTTAAAATGATGGTCTACCGAAAGGCAAAATACCTCCTGCGGGTATAAAAAAATAAATAAAAAAACATAAATATAGGACAAAACACACATCACGACAAGAGAGGCAACACAACACTACATAAAGAGGAACCTAAGACAACATCATAGTGTAACAGTATAACTTTAGTCCGTCCCCTCGCTCATACCCGGGCTCGAACCAGGGACCCTCTGCACACATTAACAACTGACACCCACGAAGCATCCTTACCCATCGCTCCACAAAAGCTGCGGGGGGAACCACTAGCTAGCCATTTCACATCCGTTACCATAGCAAGGCAGCAACACATAACAACAACATGGTAGTAACACCTGACAACAACATGGTAGCAACACAACATGGCAACAACATGGTAGGTACACAACATGGTAAATTTCATCTGAAGGCTTCGGGACTGATGATGGTGAAACTCACCCAGGCGGTTGACAACATATCTTCCCAGGAAGCCGGTGGCTCCGAAGACTGTGGCTGCTACCCCACTGGAGGAGGAGCGACCCCCTTTCCCTCTGGGGATGACAGCATGGTGGACCGTTCTCTGCTGGACTGTCACAGGGACGGCTGATAGCACCACAGGGGAGCAGGAACCTGCAGGGGGAGAAGTACAAGCAGAGGGGGTGGGGAATCTCTGATGGTTGTACTGTATTCAAACTGCCAACATCACAAATGAACAACCAACCAAAACATAGGCCTTCTTAGCAAAAATGTCTGTGGCACAAACTGATATCTTATCTATGACATGGTGCTAGAAATTAGACAACTTGTCGTATTCGTAAGCAAGAGCTAGCTAACCGGTTAACTTAGGTCATATCACAAAAAGAGTCACAGAGGGTAGCAATGTCGCTTAAAAACTATTCTGTGTTCAGATTAAACATTCTTTCAACTATCTCTCAACAGTGCAGTTATCGGTGCATGTATATCATCTAAAAGTGCATGTCTTGTGTTACTCACTTGAAAACCTGGGAAGGACACTCGCAGGACGGCTAACGAGCGCAGCGACCGCCATGTTTCTTCTGGCGCTTCTTGGTACGGCAAGTCAGAAGGGTCTAGGTTTTGCGTGAGTTAATGGACTCGTTTGTTTGAGAGGGTTACATTTTCAACATGTTGGCAATGTAACAGTATTTTTCTATATTGTAATCACTATTCTGAAATATAACCAGCCAGCCAGGGACTAACCTAACATATCAGGCGTAAACTATACATACTGTATATATATATTGTTTCCACTTATATTCTCATTCAATAGTGTAACTCTTTACTCTTTTGTGACTAGCTAGGTTTCCATCCCATTGGCGACAGATTTTCAATCGAATATTCTAAAATCCGTATAAAAATAATATGCTCATTTTCCCACCAGAGATGTGTTTCCATCAATTTGACGGGTTGGGGATAAAACTGTGAGTGATGACGTAGTCCACATACAAATACCTTTCGCGGTAAAATTCCCATGTAACGAATAAAAAAATACAAGTTATTTACAAATGGGTTTCCATCGCACTTCCAACTCTACTGATGGTTTTCTCACCAAAAAGTGTTGCGTGATATAGAGAGTGTGCCCACTCTGATATTTGCACGTGCTCTCTACTAGCCAACATATCGCAAATACAGTGCGGGTAGCTCAAAGCCTATGATGAGATTATTATGGACTAAAAAGTGAGTTTGTTTTTATTTGTCAAACGGCAGCCAAGCATCGATGTTCATGTAACCAGAATAAGACCCTCGATGTTTATTGGAAAGGAGCATCAAGCTCATCATCTTCAGTTGTGTGTGTAAAATCTTAGGGGAAGCCAGGAAAGAAAAAAGACATAGGCTATTACAATCTATGTGTTGTGATTGTGTGATTGTTTGCTCTATAATGTGTTAGTTCACATGCCCTGACACCGTGATATATGCATATAGGAATAAGGTTGAGGCAAGAAGAAGACACAGTGGCAGAATAAATTCAACTACATCTTTGTTTCATCACAAAACGGGAGAGCAACTTCTGTCCGGTGAAGTCCAAAAAACATATTGCATGTAACAAACAATTACCTACAGCATATTCAAGTAAGGCAATGTTTCCGAAATGTTCGGTCTACTTAACAACTATCGATTTAAAACAATGCAGAGTTATCGAAGTCGCAAAGAAAACAGGCGCTGCCTCCACTAATTCCAGCACCATTACAACTTCAACATTTCAACACCATCTAATCACCTATGCTTAGTCTAATACAGTGACAACTAAAATATACCAAAAACGATTTAGTCCAATCAATTTAAGCTAAATATGATGTGGCTGTCCATGGTACCGATTTATCTGTGTGTGTTGTGTGCGTGTGTGCGTGAGTGCTTGCTTGTAGAAAAAAAATCAGGTTGACTCACCCTACCTGTACAGTCATGCCAATGCCATCCTCTTTCATGTTACCGACTAAACCGACTCTGTCATCACCTTGCACTTTCACCACCCTGTGAAGTTCACCATCATTTATTCAATCTGTCGCCTAGTAAACTGCATGCTTTCGGACCACACAAAATGTCATCGCGTGACTCCAAGTGTTATTACGTTAATATTTGCGCATAAAAGCGTTTCCACTGACATTTCTCGCATATTACATTTTACCGACATAAAAAGACTCACCTTGCCCAGCGTATTTTGTTTTGTCGACTTTTGTAATGTATACCAACAGATGTTGTTTCCATCAGGCCTGTCATTTATCCGACATGTACTTTACCCACATAAATTTGGATAGAAACCTGGTTACTGTCAATTCATTTAGCTGTCTCCCCCATTAAGATACATACAGATTATGGTGACTCTCCCTGTAAACTTGTGTAGCCAGGTCATTTATCAGATGCAAGGAAAATGACAGCATACATTTCACAAAACACTGTACCTCATCATTACAGCTACAAAGAGCTTATGTCACCAATACCAGGATGTTCTGGTCTATATGCTCTATTTTCTTTGTCATTATGTTGACTTCTAGAAACTGCCATGGGATAACACAAAATTATGCAATTCCCTCACTGAATGTTTCCTGGCAAGCTACAATATATAATTTATTACACAACTCTCACTTGATTACTTTTTGGGTAACTTTTTTATGTGGAGAATCTGTCTTTTATCCCAGGTAAATACATAGCTAAAGTGCAAGGATTATAACACTGCAAAGCACAAACTATTAATAAAATCATTGTCTCTCAGTGTCTAATCATTAAAAAAAATTACAAACACAAACATAATCGAGTATAAAATTATTCTTTCATACGTAGATAATACAAGTAAAACCTGAACAAGTAAAACCTTGTCTAAACTTTACAATAACCTGTAACATACACCGTACATAATGTTCTGTATTACATAAATCAAAAATCACAGCAGGTACATATGTACAGGGAAAACAAGCCATTACAAACATCATTTCTATGTCTGGATAATCATCACCATAATGACCATTATAACTATGTAATATCATTCCAATAGCATTATTCAATCTAGTAAAGATGCAGGACATAAATGTTTGAATAGAACATGTTTCTTACAGGGCACAGCTGAGCTGAAAGATCAGCAGTGACAGAAATACTTTCTTTGGCTCAGCTAATATTGCACACGCTCCTTCAGAAACGAATAACCATTTTAGAAGGAAGAACATTTTTTTTGAAGCCATGCAAAATATTGCACAACGTAGCTGCTTTGGTTTAGAATTTCTACACAAAGTACAGCAGTAAAAGAGTAAACCTAAAATATAAATAATATACTTTAAGAAGTCAATGAACGGAAAGAAGATGAAGGCCATTGAAGGCTGAAACGTTAATCTTTTTAACTTGTTTAAATAAAACAATACATTTTTAATGGTGAGCGAGCATTGCATCTTTTCCTTTTCAAAGAAGTCAATGTACAACAGGTAACACTAGCTGAGGTTGAGTATTGTGATCTGGGCCACAAAAGATGCACATAACAAAAGCATAATGCTGTCGTACCACGGTATTCCTGAATTGTAACTTTAACTGATCCTGTCACTGTCTCTCTGCCTCCTTTAAACAGTAAACGTACCATCAACAATAACGAATGTTTGAATCAGGATTGGTAGCTTGCCAAACTATGAATCTTTGCTCTTCTCCATGACACGTAGACAGTGCATTTAGTGGGATACTCAGAACAGCTAAAGTAACTCTATAGATTGTATAGAATTAATCTCATAGCCACAGGAATATCACAAAACAGGAGGTCCCCTGTACATGACAACAGTATGCATTATCTTCTGTGTCTGGTTAATGATGTTTAAGTTCATAATGCCTAATGGTGCCCTCCTGCCCCCTCCCTTGTGCTGCTACATGATAGGGGGCAGGCAGACACTGGGACAATTCCTAATCTCTGTCAGTGCCCACGTCTAGTTTAGGCTTGATGATGATATGCACGGACCTCTCCCCACTCGCCTCCTGATTGGTGTCCCTGTTGACCTTGGCCACGCCCTCACACAACTCCACCTCTGCAGACGCTCCAATGGGATGCAGTCGCTCGGTGGTCACCATCTTGCCCCCTGCCTTGGCGGAGAGGTCTCTTTTCAGCTTGCCTTTACTATCGGACCCAATCTTCTCAGCTGCAAAGTACAGAATGATGTGGTTTAATCCATAAATTGTTTTGACACACTGTGAAGATTTATTTTGAGAGATAAAAGAGAGTGAGAGGCCTGGTCTTACCTGTCCTGTTAGTAACTACTTTGCAGTAAGTAGCCTTGTAGTTATTTTCTGTGCTTTCCCTGGGCTTCCAAATCATGGGTCGTGTTTTGGGCCGGGGCTTGTTGAGACAAGCCTCCTGGATCCACTCATGTTGCATCGCTTCGTCTGGTGTCATACGCTTGGTTGGATCCCACCTAGATAGCACAGGAATATACCCTGGGTGTGCGTGGAGAAGATGAAGCAAGCTAATAATAATACATTTCTGGGGGGGACTATATTTGCCCTGCTACACACAAGTGTGTAATGGAAATGTGTTTCTTGCATATCCCAACTCCTCCCGAGACACCCGCAGGGAGTGGGGTCACTACCAGAAATCTCATAACAAAAGTTTTCATGACCCTGAAACCACAGAGTAATAATCCTGTGCTGAATTCTAGATTTCTAGTGTGTCAGTGTTGACGTACGTGAGGCAGTGTTGAAGGAAGTCCAGGAACAGAGGATCGTCGGTCTTCAAAACACTGGCCAGGTCTTTGGAGTTGGGTCGCCTCTTCCGCCCTTTGCTGTTTGTGATGTTTCTGGGGTTTCCTTTGGAGTCTGCAACAAGTCATCAAACACACTAGTTAGAGACTTACCAAAACTCATGGTTCAAACACAACCCAGAGATTCATCTGATTAATTCTGGACCTAATACTTTCCTAAGATGTATTGTTGTTCCTAATTGTATACATCTTTTTATTTATTTAACTATGTAACTCAGTTAAGACTAAAATGTTATTTACAATGACGGCCTACCAAAAGGCCTCCTGCAGGGCCTGGGACTGGGAGTAAAAATACAAATAAAATCACGACAAACACACATCATGACAAGAAAGACACCACAACACTACATAAAGAGAGACCTAAGACAACAACATAACATGGCAACAACACATGACAACTTGGTAGCAACACAACATGGCAGCAGCACAACATGGTAGCAGCACAAAACATGATACAACCATTATTGGGCACAGACAACAGTACAGACAACAGAAAACATTATGTATACAACAACCCTATATATATTTCCGAAGTAAAGAAACGCATTCTTACTGTACAAATCATAGAAAGTTCTTACCGAAAAACAACCTTCTCCTGGATGCTGTCTGCACAAAATCATTGGGAGGCATTCCAAGTACCTAAGAAATAAAAGAACAGAATGTTCTTGAATGGTGATGGATAAATGGATTCCTAAAAACATTTAACATCAGATACTTCAATTGGCTAGCGCTGGGGTCTGAGACTGTATGTCTGCAGGTGATTGGTTGTGTACCTCCATGATGCACGCAATCTGCTCCACCTCGCTCTCCCCAGGAAATAGGGGGAAGCCGGTGTAGAGCTCAGCCATGATGCAGCCTAGACTCCACATGTCGATGGCCATGCTGTAGGGGTGGCCCAGGATAACCTCTGGGGAGCGGTAGAAACGACTCTGGATGTAGGTGTAGACTACAAGGGTAGGCAAGGAGAAAGGGAGGGAGCGGAGTTCATGTTCAAATTCTGTTATTGTATATGACTGCTGTGGCTTTGGAGATTTTAACATAAGACTTTTAAATCAGATATTTAATCAGGTGAGACACACCTCTCTGCTGCTCATAACAGCTGGACCCAAAGTCAACCACCTTTATATTTCCTTGTCCTTTCTGAGACAGAAGTATGTTCTCCTTTTGTGGAAAAAAGAGAAACAATGTCAATTTGACATTTTCCAAGTTACCAAACAAAGTGCAACCAACTTATTTCCTCTGCATTGCACTGGTACTGTGCATTAGCATGTCTGACTTCTCAGCTGGGTATTCTTTGTGTTGTTACTGTTCCATGCAGAACCATTACAATGTATGGGGATTTGTGGAACCTTACCGGTTTGAGGTCACAGTGAATGATCTTCTCCTTATACAGCATCTGCAGGCACTTGAGCAGGGAGCGGGTGAAACGACGGATCAGGGCCAGACTGAAGCCCTGGAAGTTGTTCTTCTTGATCAGCTCATACAGGTTGACTCTATAAGAACACAGAAAGACAAGAATTTAGAGAACTGGTCAAATGATAACATGTCTGTCACTATTCCCAGTCTTTCTCTGGGTTTTCTTTTTCCCACCACTGCATAGAGGGTTTGGCCTCAAATGTAATAGTTTATTAGTCCTCTAGAGGCCAGCACTATACTGCATTTTGATATCATGGTATAGCTCAGTCAAATATAGCAAGACCATGCAGTTTAGTAATAAGATATTAAAAAAAGGAAGTGGACACCATTATGTTGCATGCTGAATCAGATTACTTAACAGTCTTGAATGTCTTAACATTAATAAGAGAGTCTCTCAGAGTTAATCTTTGTATTTCTAGATACTTCTGGGATGTACACACTTCTCTGTCCAGTGTAACCGGAGCCTTTACACCCCGAGCAGCCAGAGAAAAGTGATAGAGCCCTAATCAAGGCGTTAACTAAGGGACTGGGTGACGGTAATGTTAGACAGGGTGGCAGTCCAAGACGTCTACTAAAGGTCAGCCAGCCTGGAATAGAAGACTATTTTGTCTCAGAGGGAACCTAACGATAGTTGAGGCAGATTGTTCTAGGCGGGATGCTCACTTTGCTCAAGTAGTGTAGCATTTTAAGTGACTAGTGACAAACGAGCTGTGTACGTAATAGGGGAGTTGTACCTTGGGAGAGGTGCCTAACCTTGAATACCTTTGATTAACACATTAATTACTCAGGGTTCCATTTGTCTTCCACTGGGACTATTTTGATTGTGTGTGTGTGTGTGTGTGTGTGTGTGTGTGTATATGTTTGTGCATGTGATTGTTTTACTCATCATTTCAGGTGTCTTATCATAGTGTTATACATACCACACACTACACTCACCCTAGCAGCTCGAAGGTGATGCAGAGATGGTTGCGGAAGTAGAAGTATTCTTTCATATGGATGACATTGTGGCACTTTTCCCTGTCTTTCCTCCTCACAGCATCCAGGATCTTCAGTTCCACTAGGGCCTGGTGGTGAAACCTACAGTCCAATGTAAGAGTCAGTTGGAGTTAGTCATGATTCCATTCTGGATTTAACCAAAATCACAAATGGAAAATCTCCTAGCAAATATTTTTTAATTTCAGTTTTAATTTACTTTGGTGTGAAAAATTATGACAGCTGCAAAGAAGGGAGAATCTCCTCTCCCAGGAGAAACAGGATCTTTGAGAGGGTTTAGTTCAAGACAAGGCCCCAGTGGCGAGACCAAGGCAGCCCTATGGCGGTAAGCACCCATTTTGTTTTCTGCATTATTGAAAAGCATTAAGCCCTGATGACATTTGTATCAATCAAAGTCAAAGAGGAGGAGGCGGACTTCCATTGACACACAGAGTGCATTGGATCACCTGAGAGAGGAATGGTAAAGCAATACCGAGGTAACTCCTTTGGAACACTGACCTGACGACCTGTCGGTACTGACCTCACACAAGAAGGTCAGAGTCTTTGAGCACTGGATGCGTATTCAAGAGCATGTAGCAAAATGTTTTGTTTGTACCTTTTCTTGTTGCGAATGACCTTGATGGCGACCAGCTCTTGGGTCTTATGGTCCAGACATTTCAGAACCTGTCCAAATGATCCTTTCCCAATCACCTCCAGCACCTCGAAGCGGAAGCCAATGTGGTCGTGCAGAATCTGGATACAGAACAGAGAACATTCAATTGGAAATGTTTGTGTACTGTGTGTATGGTATGTTGGACAATACTTTTGAATACAAGAGCCTCACTGCATGTACTTAAATGGTAGTTCATGATACAATGACATCCTTCATTATGGTTTTCTATAATGACTACTATAATGATTAGTGCCAAACACTAGTTAATTTACATTGACATTTTAGTAATTTAGCAGATGCTCTTATTCAGAGCGACTTACAGTTAGTGCATTCATCTTAAGATATTTGTATGTATTTATTTAATTTAAACTTTATTTAACTAGGCAAGTCAGTTAAAAACAATTTCTTATTTACAATGACGGCCCACCAAAAGGCTAAATGCCTCCTGCGGGGATGGGGGCTGGGATTTAAAATTAAAATAAATTAAATCAAAATATAGGACAAAACACACATCACGACAAGAGAGACAACATAACACTACATAAAGAAATACCTAAGTTAACAACATAGCAAGGCAGAAACACATGACTACACAGCATGGTAGCAACACAACATGGCAGCAGCACAAAACAGGGTACAAACATTATTGAGCACAGACAACAGCACAAAGGGCAAGAAGGTAGAGACAACAATATATCACGCAGAGCAGCCACAACTGTCAGTAAGAGTGTCCATGATTAAGTCTTAGAATTAAGTGATTGCGATAAAACTGTCCAGTTTGAGTGTTTGTTGCAGCTCGTTCCAGTTGCTAGCTGCAGCGAATAGCAAGGTGATAGCTAGGTAGCAAGGTGAGACAGTATATCACAGTCATAGCAAGTACATTTTTCCTCAAAGTAATTATCAGCAAAGTCAGTGCTAGTAGGAAAAGTTAGTTAGTTCAAAAGTGAGTTAAAATTAGGTCAAGTTAGTTAGTTAAAAGTTAGGTAAAGTTAGTTAGTTAGTTAAAAGTTAGTTCAAGTTAAGAAAAGTATATTCAATTTAGGTAAAGTTAGTTTAAAGTTAGTTCATAATAAAACTGCTCCTGTGTTATTTCATTTGGTTATTTAGCTGAGCATCTGTCATGACTTAACTAGTTTTGTATGACCTAGAGAATACCATGAATGGGGCATAGGGCCATGAGTCTAAACAATGTTCACAGTCAGTCTCCCTGTAACAGCACAGCCATACAGGATGGAATAAGACACTAACTGCCTGTGGATAGTCAGTTAGACTCACATGGGAGTTTGGCTAGCGTGCATGGGACTTCTGTTCTCGTGCCTTGACATAATTTCACTGCAGATTATTGTGAAGTTGAGAGAAAGGTCAGTTGGATGGTCTGACTGGTCATATCACAGCAAACAAACAAACAAACAAACCTTCTTTCACCTTACCCCAAGGAACCACAAGAATAATTTCAATTAAAATCATTGACGTAACTGTACCTTGTTGTAGCTGCCGTGCTCGTCGTCGTAGCCGGCATTCTGAGGAGTTCCGTGAGAGGCCTTGATCTTCTTAGTCTCCAGACCTAGGAACCAGATTTCTGAGTAGTCCATGATCTCCTGCTGCTCAAACTCTGTCAGACGCCCTTGGAAGTGCCTCAGTGCCTCGGTGGGAGACATGGGCAGCCTCTGTCCTTTATAAAGCTTTGCCTCCTCCAGCTTGTTGCTGAGGCCCTTGGTGGTGATAGTGTCAGACAGGTTCTCCACTGAGGAGCCAAACCATGTGGAGAACTGGGAGGAGGGCTTTGGTCTCTCATCCTGCAAATCACAAAAGTGATCAAGAGGTTAGTTGATCTGTCGTTTCAACCCTTTGGCTCAGTCACTAAGCGTAACCCTGACGAAACTTGCTCTCACTTCCTTTTACATTACTGGGATATTGCATGTCAGCTGAGCGGTTCATCTGAAGATGCATAAACTACCAAGGACTTACTATCATGTACAATTTACATGTGCATTTACAATTGACAACTGGAGTCAATTTATAGTGTGACAACAGTATAGTGTGACACAGTGTGAAATGTAGCCTCACCTGGTGTGTCTGGTAGTTGTTCTGCACCCCCTTTTTGGCGATGTGGGGCAGGATGCTATCGGACTGCTGGTGGTGGAGTTTGGCATTGCTGACAACAACCTGTATAACCGCGGGCTCCAGCTGGGGCAAGGTCACTACGCCCGAGTTCAATTTCTTCAAGAGAGAGAGAGAAGGTTTCAAATAAATAAAGGGTTTTTAAAATATGCAGATGAAAACATTAAAAGTATAATAACATTTTGTATCGTCATAACTAGTCTCACTTGCCAGACCCATGGTGCTCTAACCCCAGTTGTGTCCGAGTTACAGCGACTGTTGGAAGAGACTATGTGATCACATACTCTATGGACAAGGTTGGGGAAAAGGACGGAGAGGGGGAGTTGGAGGGAGAAATAAAGGGAGGTAGAGAGTCCTACATCCGTTCTAATTGTGGTGGCTCAGGTAACCAGGACCCCCAGGGATGAGGATGGAATTACTCAGCAGGGTGAGTGTGAGGCGGGAACAAAAGCCTGGAGACTGGGCCATGACAGTCTGTCATCGTAGCTGCTGCTGTGGGGGACCTAAACTGGAGCAGGCCTTTCTCTAGCTGCCATGCTGCTTGCTGTAGGAGCACGTTTACATATGTCACTGGCTGCCTTGCAGGCATAGCTAAACAAATGATGGGGAAAGGAGACCTCTTACCTAGGCTACGACAGGGATCATGAGTTTATTGTAAAATTGTACATGCCAGTAAAATATCGAATGACTTCCTACATGGTAATGGCAATGTATCTGCCGATATAACTAACATGTAAATACATAGGTATTATTATGGACAGTTATTGTAAAGTGGAACCAGTAGTTCTTTATCCCTTTGCTTTGGTAACAGCAAGCACAGAAGCACAAAACACCAGCCCAGTCTATACATAGCAGTGACATTTAATCGCACGTGCACAGGCTGTTGCAGTAGTGTCCAACTTAGTTATGACGCATAGAGACACAGGCTAAATATAGTTCCAAGCACCTGCTACAACAAGCAAATGGTAAATACAGTATTATACCAGCACACAACTGGAGTTAGGGCAGGCTGATTAGGTAATCAAAAGAGAACCATCATGTTCTCCCAGAAGCTTAGCTGGTGCGTAAACCTCGCAAATTCAGCCAAAGAAAGAGGTGGAATGGGTTTGCACTCCTAAAGATGTCACATAAAGCTTACTTTATAATTTTTTACTGCATCAAGGATAGTGTACACAGACGTTTCGAGTTTACAGCATTCTTCAGTGTGTAGGTGCAATTTCCTTTAATTCAAAACAGCATTTGTAAAGAACAACAGATGACCAGCAGGCTGATTAGATATACACTTAGAAAAAAAGGTGCTATCTAGAACCTAAAAGAGTTCTTCGGGTGTCCCCTTTGAATAACCCGTTTTGGTTGCAGGTAGAACCCTTTTAAGTTCCATGTAAAATCCCTTCCAGAGAGTTCTACATGGAACCCAAAATAGCTCTACCTGGAACCAAAAAGGGTTATTCTATTGGGACAACCGAAGAGCCCTTTTGGAACCCTTTTTCTAAGAGTGTAGGCTACTACTGTCACGCCTTGGTCATTGTATTTTCTGTTTTTGTTATATCTTTGGGTAGGCCAGGGTGTGACATGGGTTTATATGTTGTTTTTCGTATTGGGGTTTGTAGTATTTGGGATCGCGGCTGATTAGGGGTGTTGTATAGGCTTGGCTGCCTGAGGCGATTCTCAATCAGAGTCAGGTGATCCTTGTTGTCTCTGATTGGGAACCGTATTTAGGGAGCCATAGTTTCGCTTTGTATTTCGTGGGTGATTGTTCCTGTCTTTGTGTAGTATTCACCAGATAGGCTGTAATTAGTTTCACGTTCCGTTTGTTGTTTTCGTCTTTCAGTTATTTCATGTACCGCGATTCTTTCATTAAAGTCATGAGTAACCAACACGCTGCATTTCGGTCCGACTCTCTTCTTTCAACAGACGAACGCCGTTACAACTACACTGTGTTCAACACATCGTGTTTTATTGACAGTGAGGACTGATTTAAGTTCATCACTGTCAATGGAAGGCCAAAGTTGTCCCCTTGAGTTGTCATTCACCAACAACATTAAACATTTACTCCAATAGCATGAGTTAGCTAGGGTAGTGACGTTTGGTGGAGTGAAGGGGGAGGGCACTGCACAGACAGAAAGATACAGAATTGAAAGAGAGTGGGTCTGTAGGGGCTCAAATGCTCTACAGGTCAGGGGTCACCAGTGAGTAAAGGCTCACCTGTGAATAGGGTCGATTGGTTCCCTGTTGGGTCTGGAGCCTGTGTGAGTGTGGGAAAGCCTCTCCTCTAGAAGACTGTGGAGGAAAGGAATATGGGAGACTTCACTTAACATTACATTTACACATAGAACTTCTCTACACCTGTATAAGTCAGTGTGTGGGCGTTGGATTTTTTATTTCACCTTTATTTAACCAGGTAGGCTAGTTGAGAACAAGTTCTCATTTGCAACTCACAGCATTGCCAAGGGAGTCTCCCTCAAATCAGATTCAGTTTTAGTTAAATAGATTCAATATGACTCATAACAAGTCACTGAGGTCTGAATCTGCATTATGAATCGCATATTTTTAATAACCGAAACTGATGAACTTCAAAGTATCTCTGTGAATGAGGAGAATAAATAGCCTGATTGTTGCTGGTGGGTGTTTCAGGCCCAGCACAGCGTTGGGTCTCACATATAGATACAGTAGTGAAGTAGGATTACTACCATGCAAGCAAAGATGATGCACACTCTCCAAAATTAGAGTATCTTATGCAATTAGCTACCACAGTAGCAATGGTCTCTTTATGATCGGTTTTTCCACAAGATGCATTCCTTTCCTGGAGCATAGGCTTGTTAACCCTCTGATGTTCTATGAAAAGTGTAAGGGTGTGGTAATGATGGTGTAAGGGTGTGGTAATGCTGGTAATGATGGTGAGAGTAGAGGGCTGTTTTAACCTGGCACCAGAGAGATCCTTCACTTCCTTTCACAAAGCCCAATTCAGTCTGATGCTAGGCTTCATGGGGTCATATCAGTCACTGAGATTTATTATCTCTTGTGCCAATGTGACAGAATAGCTAGTTTTACACATGCCTTAATCAGGGGGGAGTGTGTCAACTAACACAGTGTGTTGAATGAGAGACACCATATGGGTGGACTGAAACATCCAGCCCAGATGAGCACAGGCAAAACTCAGAGAGCCAGAGAGGGTTAGACAACGGCTGGCTGGTTAGCAGAGCAGATTGAGAATGGACTTGACCTAAATAACACTATTGGATTAAAAGGTCAGAAGAATAAAACAGTGGAAAAATATACTGTTTCTCATGAGTTCACTAAATAAACATCCATATGCTTCATATTCTTTATGAAATGACCAATTGCCTCTTACTGACCCATATGTGTTCCTTGACGAGAATATGACCGTATTTTGATTCCCATGCATACCCAGGGCAATGTATAAAATTATTTGGCATGGGAAAACTTAGAGTAATGGAACACCAGTGCCCACCTAGGATTGCCTTCACATTGGCTTGGTTTGGAATCGGAACAAGTCAGCAAACACTCATTCAAATATGAACACATGCAGGATTCACGTGTAACACAACCAATCACCTGGGAGGATTGTGAGAGTGAAGGTTGTACTGCGATGTCGGCCACTGTGGTAGGGCACTAAACAGGTACTGTACATCTGCTTACTGTAAGCAGATGCAAAACCGCTCATCCATTTGAAATGGGCACTCAGCAGACAGGGATTCAAACCAGCGACCTTTCAATTACTGGCCCAAAGCTCTGAAGAGCTAGGCTACCTGCCACCAATTCTAAGCATGCAATACCTCTGTGTTCAAAGGGCATTGATTTGTCTTATATAGGCCTACTGTAGTATTACAATAGTCCAGCATCTGATAACGGAAGTCACTTTTTTTCTGAGGTCACTTGTAGTGTTATGATATGAGTAACCCTGTATTTCTACTTGGGTTGTGGTCATGAGGGGGATGTGTGCTGGGGGTGTGCTCATCCCCTGAGGGAGGTGTACTGGGGGTGGGGTCATCCCCTGAAATGTTATCAAGGGTCTGAGTGGGTCAGTAGAGCAATGATGCACAGAGCAACAAAGAAGCTGCCACTAGTTGCAGTGCACATCTCACTGGATACTGGAAAGAGCTTTTGGATTGTTGACATCATGCAGGTCCTTGAAAGGGAAAACATTATTCCTAATATGTCTTTTCTGAGACTCACACGACACCAGTTAGAGAACAGCATGAGGAAAGTAAAGCTCCAACTCCAATGGTAAGGAACGTATTGCAAATATTGAATTGGCAGCGAATGGAAACAACTGTCTAAGCATCAACAACGGATGAAGTTTTAGTAGCTATACAGAAACGTACACATTTTTTGCTCATGAAAAGTAGAGCATCAATCCCACCCAGAAAAGCTGACTGAGAGTTTCAAACTTGATACAGAGAAAATACACTGACTGATTTATAGATGGCTGCTGATCAATGTGACAATGATATTGCAAATAATCAATGACAGATGTCAACAAGGCTGATGTTATTTGTAAAAAGTGGATGAAAGAGTTGCTGTTTTCCTGTCCTTTGTCATTTGGGATAATGTTTATAGTAAAGTTATAGAGCTTCTGTCAACACCATGAATCTAGCCATAAAGTAAGTGTAGACTAAAATAGTTATGGATCATGTCTATCTTGAATACCTTCTCAGATAACCCATAAGCAAACTACTAAATGGGTCATAATATTTAGCTCCTAATACTGTTTACTTTTCATAATATTCTGTAATTGAAATCAGTTTGTTAACGTTCAGTAGAAAAGAAAAGTGAATCTTCATACAATTTCAACTACAAAATTAATGTTATATCAGACTTCAGTGGCATAAAAAATACATAACTGTCTGATGTTCAAGCAAACGATAAAATAAAAGACAATGAGAGAACATAAATGCTGTAAAAAACTGCATTGTCAACATATGTAGCCTAAAGATTTAAATAAATAACGGATTGTATGGATATAGATACTCAAAATGGATTATTGACCTCACCTTGTTATTAATTTCGGGAAACATACCGCTTTGAATGTAGCCTTAAGTAACTACTGTAAATTCCAGGTAAATGCAAGTCGCGAGCACATCTTCAAAAGTCCAGGCGGCTTGTCACGTTCAGATTCTCTTTAACTTCAGCAGCCCAAGTCAAACCGAAGAGCGATTGTCTCTTGAATCAGCACAAACTGACCGGGTCCTGAAACTCAAACTGCAACAGTCATAATTTTAAACATATAGTCAGTATTGCTGTTGTCAGGAGGAGATTAGAGAAAGAAGCAAGCTTTAAACTGTCTATTCATCTGACGCGTGAGTCTCTGGAGAGGCCGCCTATTTAGGTTTCTGCAGCTGACAGCTGGGTCTACCCGAAATATGTTTTTTTCCCGGTTAGGCTGCATATCGTCACCTACATTGGACTAGCACTCCTAAAATTCAGTAGTGGCGGGTGAGTGTGCGCCATTGCGCGCACAGTAGCCAATAGTCTACCGCAAAGGCTGCATCCCTGTGGATAGCCTACACAGAGTCGCCTTAGCCTACTGACTTTCTCACATTGCAGTCCTGATGTTTTCAGAGATGCTGATGTCGCTCATATTTTCTCACCTCACAATTTACCATTCACAGACAATTTCACACATTGCTATAACATTTATTGGGTCAGACTATTGCAATAAAAACTCTGTATTGAGGCATAATCACAATCACAGACACTCTTTTTGTAAACACTGTGAATCATACATTAACCCCTATAAAGCTTTCCCCTATTTCGACCCTCACGCGTGTTAAATATTTGATGAAATTGTAGGTTTGCACTGGCAGACACAAACAGTAAAGGCGTACTGAATTTAATCTCTCCCTGTCTGTCACGCACGCACACATGTACACAAAATAAACCAATTGACAATGCAAAGCCTGTTTCATAATAGGTTATACAGCTTGATAATATTTCAAAGGTTTTAGAACACCCACTCATTCAATGATTTTTCTTATTTAAAAAAAACTATTTTCTACTTTGTAGAATAATACTGAATACATAAAAACTATGAAATAGCACATATGTAATCGTGTAGCAACAAAAAAAGTGTTAAAATATATTTTATTTTTGAAATTCTTCAAATAGCCGCCCCTTGCCTTGATGACAGCTTTGCACATTCTTGGCATTCTCTCAACCAGCTTCACCTGGAATGCTTTTCCAACAGTCTTGAAGGCCAGCATCCCAGAGTTGCCTCTTCACTGTGGATGTTGAGAGTGGTGTTTTGCAGGTACTATTTAATGAAGCTGCCAGTTGAGGTCTTGTGAGGCGTCCGTTTCTCAAACTAGACACTAATGTACTTAGTTGTGCACCGGGGCCTCCCACTCCTCTTTCTATTCTAGTTAGAGCTAGTTTGCTCTGTTCTGTGAAGGGAGTAGTACACAGCGTTGAACAAGATCTTCAGTTTCTTGGTAATTTCTTGCATGGAATAGCCTTAATTTCTCAGAACAAGAATAGACTGAAGAGTTGCGGAAGAAAGCTGTGCTAACATAATTGCAAAAGGGTTTTCTAATGATCAATTAGCCCTTTAAAATGATACACTTGGATTAGCTAACACAACGTGCCTTTGGAACACAGGAGTGATGGTTTCTGATAATGGGCCTTTGTACGGCTATCCAGATATTCTGTAATAAATCTGCCATTTCCAGCTACAATAGTCATTTACAACAAGGCTAGGCGTCCTGTTAGCGGGATACCTGTCAACAACATCTGGTTGAAATTGGAGGGCGCGCAATTCAAATGCATAATCGTAATATTAAACATTTATGAACATACAAGTATCTTATATTGTTTAAAAGCTTAAAATCTTGTTAATCTACCTGCATTATCTGATTTACAATAGGCTTTACAGCGAAAGCATACCATGCAATTGTTTGAGGACTGTGCCCCACATCAACATATTTTTCAACCAGCACAGGCTTCATAAAATCACAAATAGCGATTAAATAAATCAGTTACTTTTGAAAATCTTCCCTGTTTGCAATCCCAAGGGTCCCTTGCTACAACATGAATGGTTGTTTTGTTAGATAAAATCCTTCTTTATATCCCAAAAAGTCTGTTTAGTTGGCGCCATCGATTTGAGTAATCCAAACATTCAACATGCAGAGAAAGGAATCCAAAAAGCTACCCCTAACTTTGTTCAAATAAGTCAAACTACGTTTCTACTCAATCGTCTGGTATCCTAAAATGTAAATAAACTATAATATTTCATACGGAAAGAAGTATGTTCAATAGAAGAGTAAAATTACATGCCAACAGACTGATATTGTACCGGGACTCTTTCTACAAAAACATAAAATTCTTGCTTGTTTTTGAAGAAACAAGCCTGAAACAAAGTAAAAAGATTGTTTACATCTAGTGTAAGCCATAGGAATTGCAATATGGGAGGTGGAATTACATAGAACCCATAGCTTTCCATTATAAGAGCCTGGGAGCTAAATAAAAAAAACTTTCCGATTGATTTTTTTGTTTGATGTTCACCTGCCATATTAATTGTGTTATAGTCTCATACACCATTTTAAAATTTCTACAAACCACAAAGTGTTCTCTATCCAATGCTACCAATTATATGCATATACTGGCTTCTGGGCCTGAGTAACAAGCAGTTTACTTTGGGCACGTCAGTCAGGCGGAAATATCCCTAACAACAATGTCTACACTGTATTTCTGATCAATTTGATGTTATTTTAATGGAAAAAATGTTTACTCTTCTTGCAAAAAACAAGGACATTTCTGAGTGACCCCAAACTTTTGAATAGTAGTGTATATACTTTATATATATATATATATATATGATTGTAATGAACACGAGGGGAGACAGAGAGCTGGCAATGAACACGAGGGGAGACAGAGAGCTGGTTTCAAGCGCAGGGCGCAGCAGGTGTTAATTGCAAAGGACCACAGGAGGAGGCAGGTAGCTGGGTCCAGGGGCAGGCAGGAGGTCATACACAGGAGGAGGCAGGTAGCTGGGTCCAGGGACAGACAGAAGGTCATACACAGGAGGTCCAAAAGGGCGACAGTACAGGCAGGGAAAAGGCTAGTAACATAGTCCTGGAGATCAGGCAATAGGTAGATAACAGGAAATCCAATGTGTACAGGCAGGGAATAGGCAAAAGGCGTCATTAGTGAGGCAGGCAAAAACTATTATACACGGGAGGAGTAAATCACAGGAAACCCAGGGCTCCGAAAGACATGTGTCACCAAACAAACAATACCTCACAGTGATGGGGTGCAAAGAACTGAACTAAATATTGTGTGATAATGACATACAGGTGTGTGAACAGAATTCAGGTGATTGGGATCTGCAGAGTGAGCTGCGTTCAGGGGATGTAGGTGTTTGAGGGTGTGAGTTGGAAGCAGATGTTACAATGATAATCAGTATGAGTTGTCCTATGCTTGAAATGAACTGCAATGGAGGCTTATTATGTACCAGCACATAAATGATTTTAGGTGCACAATAAAAGCACCCCTTCTCTTATACTGCCCCTGGAAACAGCATGTTTTATTGGCCGTAATGGGAGACAACATAACTCGGTGTCCTTCACACCCAAACTTCAATGATGTAAGTGTAAGATGTTTTTCCATTGTGACATAGGGCCAAGACTGAATCACAGATGGGGTGAGGCAGGTCAAAACCAAATCCATCCCCTTACACAATGAGGAAAGCTGCAGATAAATATGATTGTAGATGTTATACAACACAAGGGCTCTTCAGAAATCAGACAGGGCTAAGAGGATGATCTGTCCCTGCTGGAGAGTGCTCTGACCTTCAGCACAATTGGGCTCAGTAATGTCATAGTTCTACTACTCAGTCCCCTGTACCCTTTGTCAGACCTGTTGGAACCGGGCAGCTCTCAAGCTCCTCTTGATTTAAAACTTCCAGAACCACCATGCGCTACATTAGCAGGCTTCATTTACACTGGAGAACATTTAATTGAGCCAAGGATGATCAATTCTGGTCCTAAACAATAAGGTTTAAGTGGAGAGTGAGGGACTTAAAATAATGCAGATTGATATGGGGTTAATTTGGGATGTTGTAGTTGGTGGTTGCTTTTCCATTATCCTTTTTTACATGTACAGTACCAGTCAAATGTTTGGACAAACCTACACATTCAAGTTTTTTTTAAATTGGATTTTTTACTGTTTTCTACTTTGTAGAATAATAGTGAAGACATCAAAACTATGAAATAACACATATGGAATCATGTAGTAACCAATCAAATGTCAAACAAATATTTAATATTTTAGATTGTTCAAAGTAGGCACCCTTTGCCTTGATGACAGCTTTGCATACTCTTGGCATTCTCTCAACCAGCTTCACGAGGAATGCTTTTCCAACAGTCTTGAAGGAGTTCCCACATATGCTGAGTACTTGTTGGCCGCTTTTCCTTCACTCTGCTGTACAACTCATCCCAAACCATCTCAATTGGGTTGAGGTCGGGTGATTGTGGAGGCTAGGTCATCTGATCCAGCACTCCATCACTCTCCTTCTTGGTCAAATAGCCCTTAAACAGCCTGGAGGTGTATTTTGGGTCATTGCCCTATTGAAAACAAATGGTAGTCCCACTAAGCCCAAACCATTACATTTACATTTACATTTAAGTCATTTAGCAGACGCTCTTATCCAGAGCGACTTACAAATTGGTGCATTCACCTTATGACATCCAGTGGGACAGTCACTTAACAATAGTGCATCTAAAACTTAGGGGGGGTGGGGTGAGAGGGATTACTTATCCTATCCTAGGTATTCCTTAAAGAGGTGGGGTTTCAGGTGTCTCCGGAAGGTGGTGATTGACTCCGCTGTCCTGGCGTCGTGAGGGAGTTTGTTCCACCATTGGGGGGCCAGGGCAGCGAACAGTTTTGACTGGGCTGAGCGGGAGCTGTACTTCCTCAGTGGTAGGGAGGCAAGCAGGCCAGAGGTGGATGAACGCAGTGCCCTTGTTTGGGTGTAGGGCCTGATCAGAGCCTGGAGGTACTGAGGTGCCGTTCCCCTCACAGCTCCGTAGGCAAGCACCATGGTCTTGTAGCGGATGCGAGCTTCAACTGGAAGCCAGTGGAGAGAACGGAGGAGCGGGGTGACGTGAGAGAACTTGGGAAGGTTGAACACCAGACGGGCTGCGGCGTTCTGGATGAGTTGAAGGGGTTTAATGGCACAGGCAGGGAGCCCAGCCAACAGCGAGTTGCAGTAATCCAGACGGGAGATGACAAGTGCCTGGATTAGGACCTGCGCCGCTTCCTGTGTGAGGCAGGGTCGTACTCTGCGGATGTTGTAGAGCATGAACCTACAGGAACGGGCCACCGCCTTGATGTTGGTTGAGAACGACAGGGTGTTGTCCAGGTGGGATGGTGTATCGCTGCAGAATGCTGTGGTAGTGTGTGCCTTGAATTCTAAATAAATCACTGACAGTGTCACCAGCAAAGCACCCCCACATCATCACACCTCCTCCTCCATGCTTCATGGTGGGAACCACACATGCGGAGATCTTCCATTCACCTACTCTGCGTCTCACAAAGACACCGATGTTGGAACCAAACATATCAAATTTGGATTCATCAGACCAAAGGACAGATTTACACCGGTTTAATGTCCATTGCTCGTGTTTCTTGGCTCAAGCAAGCCTCTTCTTCTAATTGGGGTTCCTTAGTAGTGGTCTCGTTGCAGCAATTCGACCTGATTCACGCAGTCTCCTCTGAACAGTTGATGTTGAGATGTGTCTGTTACTTGAACTCTGTGAAGCATTTATTTGGGCTGCAAACTGAGGTGCAGTTAACTCTAATGAACGTATCCTCTGCAGCAGAGGTAACTCTGGGTCTTCCTTTCCTGTGGCGGTCCTCATGAGAGCCAGTTTCATCATAGCACTTGATGGTTTTTGCAACTGCACTTGAAAAAACATTCAAAGTTCAAACATATTAAGAAGGAAAGAAATTCCACAAATTAACAAGGCACACCTGTTAATTGAAATACATTCCAGGTGACTACTTCATGAAGCTGGTTGAGATAATGCCAAGAGTGTGCAAAGCTGTCATCAAGGCAAAGGGTGGCTACTTTGAATAATTTGTTTAATACTTTTTAGTTATTACAGGAATGTTATTTATTTCATAGAACATTCCATAAATGTTATTTCATAGTTTTGGTGTCTTCATTATTATTCTACAAGGTAGAACATAGTGAAAAATAAAGAAAAACCCTTAAATGAGTAAGTGTGTCCAAACTTTTGACTGGTACTGTACATCTATTCAAACCCCAATGTATGGTTTCTCCCATCATACAGCAGTAGGAGTGACTTCCCCCTGAATACGCCAGCATAATCCCAGAAATTCAGACATCTTTTGTCCTCGTCTTGTCGTGTCCCGTATATATATATTTATAACTTTCTTCGCATACCTTTTTATAATATATTTTTTATTTTCCATAAACTCATCTTCAAAACACTCTCCTGCAACCCGCCTCACCAATTTATATATATTTTTAAATAAAGTATTATTTACCTCAAATCTGTAATCCTCCATAGAAGCTAACCAGCAGCTAGCCAGAAGCTAGCCTGAAGCTAATCAGAAGCTAATTAGCTTCTTTACTGGCTAATCGTTAGTATTCAGCTAACCACGGTTTGTGGTCATCAGCTATCCTTTAGCTCGGAAATCTATTGCCAGTTTTGTATGGCGCGGCTCGGCCTGGAACATACCGGACCTATTTTTCTCTCCATGTCCCAGGATTTCAACCGCTAACTCTGGACATTTATACCTGGATCTCGCAGCTAGCTAGCTGCTATCCGTGTGACTATCGGTTTTCGTCGATTCCGGAACAAACATCAATTATTCCGGAGCTAGCCAGCTGAAGAGTTCCATCAGTCACTCCTTGGCTACAATCACCTATCCGGACCCGTTTTACTGCCAACGCGGAGCCCCACCGGGCCATCACAACTGGACTACCGACGTTATCTACCCGAGGGAGTTATCCGGCTGGCTCCTCCGTCGCGACGTTACCTGAACGCCCATCTGTGGTCCGCTAACCGTTAGCTGTCTTATCGGCTGCTTTTTTCTTGGGCCTCTATAACTATATCTATTGTTTTTTTTTGCGAATTGGATTCGTCCCCTCTACCACACGGAACCCCACTAATCCTACCGACGGAAACGCACGAGGTGGCTAATAACAGACCTCCATCCTATGCTAGCTTGCTACCGATGGCCCGGCTAGCTGTCTAAATCGCTGTGACCCCAACCAACCTCACTACTCACTGGACCCTTTTGATCACTCGACTAAGCATGCCTCTCCTTAATGTCAATATGCCTTGTCCATTGCTGTTCTGGTTAGTGTTTATTGGCTTATTTCACTGTAGAGCTTCGAGTCCTGCTCACTATACCTTATCCAACCTACTAGTTCCACCACCCACACATGCGATGACATCTCCTGGTTTCAATGATGTTTCTAGAGACAATATCTCTCTCATCATCACTCAATACCTAGGTTTACCTCCACTGTATTCACATCCTACCATACCTTTGTCTGTACAATATACCTTGAAGCTATTTTATCGCCCCCAGAAACCTCCTTTTACTCTCTGTTCCAGACGTTCTAGACAACCAATTCTTATTGCTTTTAGCTGTACCCTTATCCTACTCCTCCTCTGTTCCTCTGGCGATGTAGAGGTGAATCCAGGCCCTGCAGTGCCTAGCTCCACTCCTATTCCCCAGTCTCTCTCTTTTGATGACTTCTGTAACCGTAATAGCCTTGGTTTCATGCATGTTAACATTAGAAGCCTCCTCCCTAAGTTTGTTTTATTCACTGCTTTAGCACACTCTGCCAACCCGAATGTTCTAGCTGTGTCTGAATACTGGCTTAGGAAGACCACCAAAAATTCTGAAATTTTCATCCCAAACTACAACATTTTCAGACAAGATAGAACTGCCAAAGGGGGCGGTGTTGCAATCTACTGCAAAGATAGCCTGCAGAGTTCTGTCCTACTATCCAGGTCTGTACCCAAACAATTTGAACATTCTCTCACCGTTGCCGCCTGCTATAGACCACCCTCTGCTCCCAGCTGTGCTCTGGACACCATATGTGAACTGATTGCCCCCCATCTATCTTCACAGCTCGTGCTGCTAGGCGACCTAAACTGGAACATGCTTAACACCCCATCCATCCTACAATCTAAACTTGATGCCCTCAATCTCACACAAATGATCAATGAACCTACCAGGTACCTCAACAAAGCCTTAAACACGAGCACCCTCATAGATATCATCCTAACCAACTTGCCCTCTAAATACACCTCTGCTGTCTTCAACCAAGATCTCAGCGATCACTGCCTCATTGCCTGCATCCGTAATGGGTCAGCGGTCAAACGACCTCCACTCATCACTGTCAAAGGCTCCCTGAAACACTTCAGCAAGCAGGCCTTTCTAATCGACCTGGCCGGGGTATCCTGGAAGGATATTGATCTCATCCCGTCAGTAGAGGATGCCTGGTTATTTTTTTAAAATGCATTCATAGCCATCTTAAATAAGCATGCCCCATTCAAGAAATGTAGAACCAGGAACAGATATAGCCCATAGTTCTCCCCAGACCTGACTGCCCTTAACCAACACAAAAACATCCTATGGCGTTCTGCATTAGCATCGAACAGCCCCCGTGATATGTAGCTGTTCAGAGAAGCTAGAAACCATTATACACAGGCAGTTAGAAAAAATCAAATAAGGCTAGCTTTTTCAAGCAGAAATTTGCTTCCTGCAACACTAAATCAAAAAATTTATGGGACACTGTAAAGTCCATGGAGAATAAGAACACCTCCTCCCAGCTGCTCACTGCACTGAAGATAGGAAGTACTGTCACCACTGATAAATCCACTATAATTGAGAATTTCAATAAGCAGTTTTCTACGGCTGGCCATGCTTTCCACCTGGCTACTACTACCCCGGTCAACAGCACTGCACCCCCCACAGCAACTCGCCCAAGCCTTCCCCATTTCTCCTTCTCCCAAATCCAGTCAGCTAATGTTCTGAAAGAGCTGCAAAATCTGGACCCCTACAAATCAGCCAGGCTAGACAATCTGGACCCTTTCTGTCTAAAATTATCTGCCAAAATTTTTGCCACCCCTATTACTAGCCTGTTCAACCTCTCTTTAGTGTCGTCTGAGATTCCCAAAGATTGGAAAGCAGCTGCCTATCTTAGCCTGCCTTTCTAAGGTCTTCGAAAGCCAAGTCAACAAACAGATTACGGACCATTTCGAATCTCACCATACCTTATCTGCTATGCAATCTGGTTTCAGAGCTGGTCATGGGTGCACCTCAGCCACACTCAAGGTCCTAAACGATATCTTAACCGCCATCGATAAGACACATTACTGTGCAGCCGTATTCATTGATCTGGCCAGGGCTTTCGACTCTGTCAATTACCACATCCTCATCGGCAGACTCGACAGCCTTGGTTTCTCAGATGATTGCCTCGCCTGGTTCACCAACTACTTCTCTGATAGAGTTCAGTGTGTCAAATCGGAGGGTCTGCTGTCCGGACCTCTGGCAGTCTCTATGGGGGTTCCACAGGTTAAATTCTTGGACCGACTCTATTCTATGTATACATCAATGATGTCGCTCTTGCTGCTGGTGAGTCTCTGATCCACCTCTACGCAGACAACACCATTCTGTATACTTCTGGCCCTTCTTTGGACACTGTGTTAACAACCCTCCAGGCAAGCTTCAATGCCATACAACTCTCCTTCCGTGGCCTCCTATTGCTCTTAAATACAAGTAAAACTAAATGCATGCTCTTCAACCGATCGCTGCCTGCACCTGCCCGCCTGCCCAACATCGCTACTCCGGACGGCTCTGACTTAGAATACGTGGACAACTACAAATACCTAGGTGTCTGGTTAGACTGTAAACTCTTCTTCCAGACCCACATCAAACTTCTCCAATCCAAAGTTAAATCTAGAATTGGCTTCCTATTTCGCAACAAAGCATCCTTCTCTCATGCTGCCAAACATACCCTCGTAAAGCTGACCATCCTACCAATCCTCGACTTCGGCGATGTCATTTACAAAGTGGCCTCCAATACCCTACTCAGCAAATTGGATGCAGTCTATCACAGTGCAATCCATTTTGTCACCAAAGCCCCATATACTACCCACCATTGCGACCTGTACGCTCTCGTTGGCTGGCCCTCGCTTCATACTCGTCGCCAAACCCACTGGCTCCATTACATCTACAAGTCCCTGCTAGGTAAAGTCCCCCCTTATCTCAGCTCGCTGGTCACCATAGCATCACCCACCTGTAGCACGCGCTCCAGCAGGTATATCTCTCTGGTCACCCCCAAAACCAATTCTTCCTTTGGCCGCCTCTCCTTCCAGTTCTCTGCTGGCAATGACTGGAACAAACTACAAAAATCTCTGAAACTGGAAACACTTATCTCCCTCACTAGCTTTAAGCACCAAATGTCAGAGCAGCTCACAGATTACTGCAACTGTACATAGCCCACCTATAATTTAGCCCAAACAACTACCTCTTTCCTTACTGTATTTATTTTATTTATTTATTTATTTTGCTCCTTTGCACCCCATTATTTTTATTTCTACTTTGCACATTCTTCCACTGCAAATCTACCATTCCAGTGTTTTACTTGCTATATTGTATTTACTTTGCCACCATGGACTTTTTTTGCCTTTCCCTCCCTTATCTCACCTCATTTGCTCACATCGTATATAGACTTGTTTATACTGTATTATTGACTGTATGTTTGTTTTACTCCATGTGTAACTCTGTGTCGTTGTATGTGTCGAACTGCTTTGCTTTATCTTGGCCAGGTCGCAATTGTAAATGAGAACTTGTTCTCAACTTGCCTACCTGGTTAAATAAAGGTGAAATAAAAAAATAAAAAATAAAAAATATTACTACTGTTCTGTCAAAATATGCTTCCTAGACATCTAAAACTAAACTTTAATCTCCTATCAGTAGAACACCTTATAACAGCACAGTTATCTGATCAATAGGACTGAAAGTATAAATCTCACATATTGCTTATGATGAGACAGATTGATATTGGTTATAATTATCTTACACATCAGACAATAATCATTTGACCAAGATCCTTGCACAGCACCTGGTGTCAACCAAATAATAAAACAATACTTGAATCACAGCACAGCACAAAAAATCTGCACTGGTATATAATGATGAGATAAACTAAACCAGGGCAGCAGTGTCTCCTACTACTTCAGCACTGTGGTCGTTATCCCCTGTAATTAAACACCCTTGTTCAAGCACTTCGACCATCAACACTCCCCCCCCCATCCCCCTCATCAGCTCAGTCTCTTCCTTTGGCCAGTTCATAAAATCCTTATTCCAATTGCTTGACAATTAGTAGACAAGTGTAGTCCATAAATGAAGTCAAATTCGAAACTTCGGTTCATTCGCAGCATTTAGAGCTGAAGCGTTTACAATGGTCTAGTAAGAAAACGTATTTCTCAACAAAGTGAAAAAAATCCACTGAACAACAGACGAGTCTGTTAATGTGTCAGATAGTAACAGAGGATGTTGTTAATGATCAAACACCAAGTAAATAAGCCACAGAGCTGCCAGAGTTCACAGGGGAGAGAGACACAGTCATTACGCAATGTGTCTTCTATCACCCAGGTGACTTAAGTATAGTTTACTGACGTATAGCTAGCTGAAGCAGAACCAGTCACTGTGCAATTTCCTGGAATCTGCATTTACCTATCATAATCACTGGAAATTCACCAGATGTATAACATAACGTATGAGTTAAGAGTTTAATTTACTTTTGTTGCTAATCAAATGACCACCAGTGCATCGACTGAAAATAGCTCCATATCAAAACAGAGAGCAAGCGAGAGAGAAGAGATAGAGTGATAAAGATGAAGTGATTGAGGATAAGAGAGCCTCAGTTTACCCTCTACATTAAACCCATCTATGTAACGCCCTCTGTGCCATGAATTACCTCATGTACCTCAGGCTGGACCCTCCTGTTCCTGCGTCCCTGGCTGCCCCAGCAGCCCTGGAGGAGGTTAAAGCCACAGCAGGCAAGCGAGGTCCTGTCTCCCCCCATTATGAAGCTCCTCCATGCTGCCACGCCCCGCCACACCTCAGCCCCACCACACCCAACTGGAGAGGGCTCTTTTAGAGATTAGGGTCTGATCACCACAGATGCCGTTCCTTAAGACCCGTTTTACAAAAACCTTCCTTATCTTAGTCACACTGGTAATGTAGATATTCTTGTAGCACTCCTAAACAGGACTTCCTCTGGTAGTTCACATGGTGGAGCTGGTCGAACAGAAGCTGGTCTGAGAAGGGTGGCTCCCTGTGCCATCTGTATCAGCCCTGGGCTTCCTCATCAATTTCCTAACTTCTTCTCTCTGGTCCAGGAGACAGGCAGGCAGGCAGGGAGGGGAGGCTGCCACTGTGCTTGGTGAGGGAGGAGGATGCTGACGTGTGGAGGGGGCTCAACGAGGGACCCATTCTGAACCGGAGATGCAGCAGCAGGGCCTGGCGCTGGCTTCCTGTGAGAGGGGCCTCTTGGGGAGGAGGAGTGCAGGTGACAGACCCCTCTGCCTCCCAGGTGGGCTCTTCATGGGGCTGTGGAGTCAGACGGGCGCAGGTAAAAATCAAATCAAATCCAATTTGATTTGTCACATACACATGGTTAGCAGATGTTAATGCGAGTGTAGCGAAATGCTTGTGCTTCTAGTTCCGACAATGCAGTAATAACCAACAAGTAATCTAGCTAACAATTCCAAAACTACTACCGTAGACACAAGTGTAAGGGGATAAAGAATATGTACATAAAGATATATGAATGAGTGATGGTACAGAGCGGCATAGGCAAGATACAGTAGATGGTATTGAGTGCAGTATATACATATGAGATGAGTATGTAAACAAAGTGGCATAGTCAAAGTGGCTAGTGATACATGTATTACATAAGGATGCAGTAGATGATATAGAGTACAGTATATAAGTATACATATGAGAGGTAGAGCATTAATAAGCTTCCCACTAGAGCTGTCCTATTCCCCCCCTCCCCTTGGAGACAGAACCACTAGAGCTGTCTTATTCCCCAGAACCACAAGACCTCCTCCTGGAGACAGAACCACAAGACCTGTCCTACCCCCCCCTTGAGAAAGAACCACTAGAGCTGTCCTATTCCCCCCCCTTGGAGACAGAACCACTAGAGCTGTCCTATTCCCCCTCCTCCTGGAGATAGAACCACTAGAGCTGTCCTATTCCCCCTCCTCCTGAAGACAGAACCACTAGAGAATTCCCCCTCCTCCTGAAGACAGAACCACTAGAGATGTCCTATCCTGGAGACAGAACCACCCTCCATTCTGAACCGGAGATGCCTCCCCTTGGAGACAGAACCACTAGACCTGTCCTATTCCCCCCTCCCCTTGGAGACAGAACCACTAGAGCTGTCCTATTCCCCCTCCTCCTGGAGACAGAACCACTAGAGATGTCCTATTCCCCCTCCTCCTGGAGACAGAACCACTAGAGATGTCCTATTCCCCCTCCTCCTGGAGACAGAACCAATAGAGATGTCCTATTCCCCCTCCTCCTGGAGACAGAACCACTAGACCTGTCCTATTCCCCCCTCCCCTTGGAGACAGAACCACTAGAGCTGTCCTATTCCCCCTCCCCTTGGAGACAGAACCACTAGAGCTGTCCTATTCCCCCTCCTCCTGGAGACAGAACCACTAGAGATGTCCTATTCCCCCTCCTCCTGGAGACAGAACCACTAGAGATGTCCTATTCCCCCTCCTCCTGGAGACAGAACCACTAGACCTGTCCTATTCCCCCTCCCCTTGGAGACAGAACCACTAGAGCTGTCCTATTCCCCCTCCTCCTGGAGACAGAACCACTAGAGATGTCCTATTCCCCCTCCTCCTGGAGACAGAACCACTAGAGATGTCCTATTCCCCCGTCCTCCTGGAGACAGAACCACTAGACCTGTCCTATTCCCCCTCCCCTTGGAGACAGAACCACTAGAGCTGTCCTATTCCCCCCCTCCTCTTGAAGACAGAACCACTAGAGCTGTCCTAAGCACTTGCAATGAGTAATGTGTCTACCATGGTCAAAATCTACTGTATGTCTGTGACTACTGTATGTCAATCAAACCATAGCTATTGTTTTTTGTTCTTTAAAAAAGCTGATATTCTCTACTAAAGTCACTAGGCTTACTGGAGCATTGCCGAAGTGTCACCCAAGGCTGCCACTCAGTCTATGTTTCTCCTCACACACCCTCACACAGCTTTACTAAATCAAAAACACTTGAACAGACTGCTGAATTCCTAGGGCCGGGGTGGGAACTGAACTCTCTGGGGCTTATAGGTGGGAACTCACAAGTCAGTCAGTCAGTCAATCAGTTAGTCAGTCAGTAAGTCAAGCAGGGATGGAACTCATGGGAGGGGAGGGAGTGAACAGCAGGCAGGGAGGGCCTAGTTGGCCAAACCTCCTCTCAAACTCAGAGCCAGAGGCCCTAACCAGGCACCGTCAGGTGACACAGCACAGACAGTATACAGTGCAGGAGACACAGCACAGACAGTATACAGTGCAGGAGACACAGCACAGACAGTATACAGTGCAGGAGACACAGCACAGACAGTATACAGTGCAGGACACAGCACAGACAGTATACAGTGCAGGAGACACAGCACAGACAGTATACAGTGCAGGAGACACAGCACAGACAGTATACAGTGCAGGACACAGCACAGACAGTATACAGTGCAGGAGACACAGCACAGACAGTATACAGTGCTTTTCAAAAGTATTCAGACGCCTTGACTTTTTACACATTTTGTTACGTTACAGCCTTATTCTAAAATTGATAAAATAAAAATGTTCCTCGTCAATTTACACACAATACCCCATATTTACAAAGCGAAAACAAGTTTTAGATTTGTTTGCAAATTTGTTACATATAAAAAATGAAATACCTTATTTACATAAACTACCGTTAAAAAGTTAGGGGTCACTTAGAAATGTCCTTGTTTTTGAAAGAAAAGCAAATTTTATGTCCATTAAAATAACATCAATTTGATCAGAAATACAGTGTAGACATTGTTAATAATAATAATAATAATATATGCCATTTAGCAGACGCTTTTATCCAAAGCGACTTACAGTCATGTGTGCATACATTCTACGTATGGGTGGTCCCGGGGATCGAACCCACTACCCTGGCATTACAAGCACCATGCTCTACCAACTGAGCTACAGAAGGACCACTTAATGTTGTAAATAGTGTGACCCCAAACCCAATATATATACAATATATATATTTTCTTTTTAATAAAAAATACAAAATCTTCCCATTTTCAAACAACGGGGCTATACATTTGGGTGAGTTTTTTTCTCTCGCCTGAGTAGCCTCGTTTCACTGCCAAAAATACAATTAAACCATCTAGCGTTCAGCGAAATAACAACACAATGTCAAATACAGGTAGCCTAGTCAAATAATTAACATCCAATCACATTAACCGTTACTCTCTCGCGGGAATTCTACTAACGGTCCGTATGTAGCCAAACTTAGCTGCTGCACATGCTGGTATCTGTACTGATGGCGCAAAAGCCATGCCAGGGAGACATAGTGGAGTAGTAACACACATGCAAGCAGTTGCTCCCAACACCACTTGGGTACACCGCAGCATCCACCGAGAGGCTCTTGCGCTGTTTACAGTCATCATCATGACTATATTCTGCATAATTCCAACTTGCTTTTTGATGACCCTTGGCAATGCAATCAATACTCAGTATCAATAATATACTAGACTATGGTACAGAAACCATATCCATACCCTTGCTCTGAGCAGAGAAGCTGCAGCAGTACTGTGATAACCAATCGATATCAGCAACATTGTGCAGGACAAATGTGAACGATACAGCAGATTTAGTCCATTCATTCAACTCTCCTGTCTTTGCCATGCTCCTGCTAAGCTGCGCTCTTAAAATACACCTGAATACAATGGGAGTTTTTCCATGCAGGGAAAATGACCTCCAGCTGAGTGTAATTAGGAAAGGATGTTAATGTAATGGGGTTATGGTAGGTGGACGGCTGTGATCTCAAGGGGAGTCCTACACTAAGCACTAGACTGTTGTGAAGGGGAAAATGAGTGCTATAGGCTACACTGTATGTCTTCTGACAGAGAATGTATTTTGTTGGTTCTGTATTGCATTAAAGAAAGCCTGCAATCTCAATAATGCTTGGTTAATAACACACACACACAGTAATTTTACAAAGCAAAGATCAAGTGTACTGCATGTTACAATTTCTTATACTTCAAATAAGCTAAATCTGATGGGGACCAAGATAGTTGATTATTTTACATTGGAATTGTGTATGTTGTCGTGGAAATTTCCTGTATATACCAAATCATGAGAGCAAACCACACACAAGTCAGAGTTATCATAAAGTCCATCTTTAATTATATGAGCTCCATCACAACCCTGTGACTCTCAGATCAATTCAGTGTCTATCAATGAATTCTCTGAGAGTCCTTACACATTGCAACTGAGATCCTTTATAGCAAAGACACACATAGCCAGACAGCCTTGGCCATAAATGATTGTTCAGCTTTGTCTCCTAAACTATGTTATTTTCTCAAACTCAGAACCAGAAAACAAATCCTCATATCAACAGGCATATATCAAATCCACCCCTCCTTGACAAGATCACAGAGACACAATGACTGGCACACAGACATTGTGGAGCCAAGAGATACACGCTTGACCTCTCCCCTCTCTGCGGCCCAAGTAACTTAGTCCTGACAGAGAACCGATTACTGCAACCCGGCCACAGTATTATACAAAAATAAACATTCTGATGAGAAGTAACTTACACACATATAATGAATATAAAACATCTTACCTATGTTACCAACTAATTCTGATTATTCCCCAACAATGTCCAAATTGAGAGTAATTAATCTGTTGACAATAGGATCAGTTACTGCTCCAAATGTGTGGTTAATGATTTGTGGTCATCATAGCCTCCTCTGCCAGCCTGTACCATTATTGGAGGGCCTGTTGTCCAGACCTCTGGCAGTCTCTATGGGGGTCCCACAGTGTTCAATTCTCGGGCCGACTCTCTTCTCTGTATACATCAATGATGTCACACTTGCTGCTGGTGATTCTCTGATCCACCTCTACGCAGACAACACCATTCTGTATACCTCTGGCCCTTCTTTGGACACTGCGTTAACTAACCTCCAGATGACCTTCAATGCCATACAACTCTCCTTCCGTGGCCTCCAATTGCTCTTAAATGCAAGTAAAACTAAATGCATGCTATTCAACTGATCGCTGCCCGCACCTGCCCGCCCATCCGGCATCACTACTCTGGACGTTTCTGACTTAGAATATGTGGACAACCACAAATACCTAGATGTCTGGTTAGACTATAAACTCTCCTTCCAGACTCACATTAAGCATCTCCAATCGAAAATTAAATCTAGGATCGGCTTCCTATTTCACAACAAAGCATCCTTCACTCATGCTGCCAAACATACCCTCGTAAAACTGACCATCCTACCGATCTTCGACTTCGGCGATGTCATTTACAAAATTGCCTCCAACACTCTACTCAACAAATTGGATGCAGTCTATCACAGTGCCATCCGTTTTGTCACCAAAGCCCCATATACTACCCACCACCATGACCTGTACGCTCTCGTTGGCTGGCCCTCGCTTCATACTCGCCGCCAAACCCACTGGCACCAGGCCATCTACAAGTCTCTGCTAGGTAAAGCCCCGCCTTATCTCAGCTCACTGGTCACCATAGCAGCACCCACCCGTAGCACGCGCTCCAGCAGGTATATCTCACTGGTCACCCCCAAAGCCAATTCTTACTTTGGCCACCTTTCTTTGCAGTTCTATGCTGCCAATGACTGGAACGAACTGCAAAAATCACAGATGCTGGAGATTCATATCTCCCTCACTAGCTTTAAGCACCAGCTGTCAGAGCAGCTCACAGATCACTGCACCTGTACATAGCCCATCTGTAAATAGCCCATCCAACTACCTCATCCCATACTGTATTTATATCTTCTGCACATCTACCATTCCAGGGTTTAATTGCTATATTGTAATTACTTCGCCACTATGGCCTATTTATTGCCTTACCTCCCTTATCTTACCTCATTTCCACACACTGTATATAAACTTTTTCTACTGTATTATTGACTGTATGTTTGTTTATTCCATGTTTAACTCTGTGTTGTTGCATGTGTCAAACGGCTTTGCTTTATCTTGGCCAGGTCGCATTTGTAAATGCGAACTTGTTCTTACCTAGCTTACCTGGTTAAATAAAGGTTAAATAAAAAAATTGGACACTCTCCATGGTCCTGGACAGGTGACAAGCAGAGGAGCAATGTGTCACCCAGGTAAGATGTCACCTCCAGCCCTTCTTTCATGTGTTAGAACTCACACACCTGTCACCTTTCACAACAGACTCTGCAAATAACATCAAAGTTGATTGGTCGCGTACACATATTTGCAGATGTTATCACATGTACAGTGAAATGCTTATGTTTCTAGCTCCAACAGTGCAGCAATACTTACCAATACAAAACAACACACATCATCCAGAAAAATACTCAAATAAGGTATATAGGATGAGCCCCGTTATAACGATCGATGGTGGAAGGATTGAACAAAGGTGCAGCGTGGAAGGCGTTCATCATATTTATTAATGGGAACCAGCAACAAAACAAATAAAGAGTATCAAAATTGTCCAGCTTTGTAGGGCTCAAAAGCAACAATACAAAATCAAGATCCCACAAACAACAGGTGGGAAAAGGCTGCCTAAATATGATCCCCAGTCAGAAACAACGAATGACAGCTGCCTCTGATTGGGAACCATACTAGACCAACCTAGAAATGAAAAAACTAGAAGGACTACCCTAGTCACACCCTGACCTACCCAAATAGAGAAATAAAAGGATCTCTAAGGTCAGGGTGTGACAGTAACCCCCCCCCCAAAGGTGCGGACTCCGGCCACAAAACCTGACTCTATAGGGGAGGGTCCGGGTGGACATCCAGCCTCAGTGGCATCTCCGGTGCGGGACGTCGACCCCACTCCGCTCGTGGATCCGCCAGCGTCGGTGACACCTCTGGTGCGGGGATCGTTGCCGGAAGCGCTGGACCGTGGATCGTCGTCGGAAGCGCCGGACCGTGGATCGTCATCGAAGGCTCCGGACCGTGGATCATCGCCGGGGACTCTGGACCGTAGATCGTCGCTGGAGACTCCGGACCGGGAACCCTCGCTGGAGGCGCCGGACTTTGGATCGTCTCTGCAGGCTCCGGGCCATGGATCATTACTGGAGGCTTCGGGCCATGGATCATCACTGGAGGCTCCGGGCCATGGATCATCACTGGAGGTCTAGAGCGTAGAGCTGGCACAACGCGTCCTGGACAAATGACCACCTTCACACAGTAAGTGCGGGGAGCTGGCACAGGACGCACTGGGCTGTGAGGGCGCACTGGAGACAAGGTGCATAGAGCCAGCACAGGATGTACTGGACCGTGGAGGCACACTGGAGGTCTGGAGCATAGAGCTGGCACAACGCGTCCTGGACAAACGACCACCTTCGCACGGAAAGTGCGGGGAGCTAGCACAGGATGCACTGGGCTGTGAAGGTGCACTGGGGACACAGTGCATAGAACCAGCGCAGGATGTACTGGACCCTGGAGGAGTACTGGACACCAGGAGCGCTGAGCCGGCACAACCCGTCCTGGACAGATACCCACTTTAGCACGAGGTGCGGGAAGCTGTCACAGAACGCACCGGGCTGTGGAGGCGCACTGGAGACACGGTGCGCAGAACCGGAAAACATGGCACCTGAATGGTGACCAACTCCACACGGTGAGTACAGGGAGTTGGTTCTGGTTCCCATCTTAGCTCCGCCAACCACCCCGTGTGCCTCCCCAAAAATGTTTTGAGGCTGCCTCTTGGGCTTCCGTCGTGGCTGCGAACCCCGGTGTCGTCATTGTTTTTCCTTTGCTGACTCCGTCTGCTCCCATGGAAGGCGATCCTTTCCAGCCAGGATTTCCTCCCACGTCCAGGATCCCTTCCCGTCCAATATATCCTCCCACGTCCAGGATGTCTGCTCCTCCTGGGCACGCTGCTTGGTCCGTTGTTGGTGTGATCTTCTATAACGATCATTGTTGGAAGGATTGGACTTTGGTGCAGTGTGGAAGGCGTTCATCATATTTATTAATGTGAACCAGCAACAAAACAAATAAAGAGTAACAAAACAAAACGTCCAGCTTTGTAGGGCTCAAAAACAACAATACAAAACCAAGATCCCACAAACAACAGGTGGGAAAAGGCTGCCTAAATATGATCCCCAATCAGAAACAACGAATGACAGCTGCCTCTGATTGGGAACCATACTAGGCCAACCTAGAAACAAAAAAACTAGAATGCCCACCCTAGTCACATCTTGACCTAACCAAATAGAGAAATAAAAGGATCTCTAAGGTCAGGGCGTGACACCCGACTAGAATACAGTATATAAAATCAAATCAAATGTTATTGGTCACACACATACAGTAACGGTCAAAAGTTTGGACACACCTAATCATTCAAGGGTTTTTGTTTATTTGGACTATTTTCTACATTGTAGAATAATAGTGAAGACATCAAAACTAGGAAATAACACATATGGTATCATGTAGTAACCAAATAAAGTGTGAAACAAATCTAAATATATTTTATATCTGAGATACTTCAAAGTAGCCACCATTTGCCTTGACGACAGCTTTTCACAGTCTTGGCATTCTCTCAACCAGCTTCATGACGTAATCACCTGGAATGCACTTAAATTTACAGGTGTACCTTGTTAAAAGTTAATTTGTGGAATTTCTTTCCTTCTTAATGTGTTTGAGCCAATCAGTTGTGTTGTGACAAGGTAGGGGTGGTATACAGAAGATAGCCCTAAAAACCAAGTCCATATTATGGCAAGAACAGCTCAAATATGCAAAGAGGAACGACAGTCCATCATTACTTTAAGACATGAAGGACAGTCAATGCGGAAAATGTCAAGAACTTTGTACGTGTTTTCAAGTGCAGTTTCAAAAACCATCAAGCGCTATGATGAAACTGGCTCTCATGAGGACCACCACAGGAAAGGAAGACCCAGAGTTACCTCTGCTGCAGAGGATAAGTTCAGTAGAGTTAACTGCACCTCAGAAATTGCAGCCCAAATAAATTCCTCACAGAGTTCAAGTGACAGACACATCTCAACATCAACTGTTCAGAGGAGACTGCGTGAATCAGTTCTTCATGGTCGAATTGCTGCAAAGAAATCACTACTAAAGGACACCAATAAGAAGAAGAGACTTGCTTGGGCCGAGAAACACGAGGGAAGCAGCCTTTAAGGTGCAGGGTTGAGTACCGGGTGGTAGCCGGCTAGTGATGGCTATGTAACAGTCTGATGGCGTTGAGATAGAAGCTGTTTTTCAGTCTCTCGGTCCCAGCTTTGATGCACCTGTACTGACCATAGCCTTCTAGATCATAGCGGGGTGAACAGGCCGTCACTTGGGTGGCTGAGGTCCTTGATGATCTTCTTGGACTTCCTGTGACATTTAATGCTCTAGATATCCTGCAGGGCAGGCAGTGTGCCCCCAGTAATGCATTGGGCTAACTGCACCACCCTCTGGAGAGCCCTGCGGTTGTGGATGGTGCAAGGTGATCCCCTTAACCCCTTTAGTCACGGACTGGACACAAAGGTGTTGTCCAAAACCAGTGAGACACGAACTATAAGCTCCTTTCAAATAGGAACAATTACCACAGATGGGGGAATTAACCCGATGACATCATGTGTCAATGTACAATGGGAATGTACACTTGTTTTTTTCATGGGCCAAAAGCCGCCAAATACAAGGGCTGTTCCAAAGCGTGTAATCAAATCACATCGATAGCAGAGATAGCTTCTCAGAGATACTATGGCTGTAATCAAATCACATCGATAGCTGGGTCTTTGATAGAGATAGCTTCTCAGAGACACTATGGCTGTAATCAAGTAAGGCTCCATTCAGGCCTGACTCATTCAAAATGCAAACATTTTTTGTACCTTTATTTAACTAGGATAGTCAGTTAAGAACAAATTCTTATTTTCAATGACGGCCTAGGAACAGTGGGTTAACTGCCTCGTTCAGGGGCAGAACGACAGATTTGTACCTTGTCAGCTCAGGGATTTGATCTTGCAACCTTTTGGTTACAAGTCCAACGCTCTAACCACCTGCCGCCCCATTCACTGAAACACTGGCCTTTTCTGACCAACACATCTCTCATTATGTTATATATTTATTTTTATTTTTCATTATGTTATATATTTGTCGAGTTCAAAGTGTTTTTTCTTTACTAGACAACAATGCATTATTATGTTCAACTCAGATCTCAATTCATGAGCAAAAGTCTCAAAAAATAAATACAAAAATCAACCTTCTTTTGTAGTATCTTTCGGAGCAGGCAAGTCTTCACACATTACACAATGATGGCCCGGTCCCCATAGAGGAGGAGCCGGGCTGTGTTTTGGCACTACTATACAACTGTACTCTACCATGAACAACAGGAACAACAGAGACTAATGTAACAAAGCCAGTCACTAATTAACATCCCGCCTGGGTTGGGGTTTACACAGCATTCCCTGCAAATCCAATTAATGTTCATTAGACTTGAGGAGACGCCCAGCTGTCCTCTCTCAGCGATGCCACAGCAACTGTGCCATGGAAACAGCGTCCAGGACAACAGCCCGTCCCGAAGCTATCATGGCCCTGTGGAACAATGGGACAGATAACAACCACACCTGGCAGAGGGAACACTGCTTTGCTCCCTGGCTCCATTGTGGTGGCGGCAGTGTCGAGCGCCACACACTGAGTGGCCTCTACCATGTGACGACCTGTGACAATAAGCCTGACAGCCTTTGTGCTCTCTGGGCACTGTGACCCAGCACATACGTCTCAGCGGCCCTTTGACTGACACATTACCACCTCAATCTCAACACTGACTGAGCAGCAAATTAAGTGGGGGAAAAAATAGTAAGGACAGTGAATAACAGGTTGAATAACGTTTCATGAGTTGGATGAGTGATGGGTGGGAGTGTGTGATCCTGATGTGTGTGGGGTCAGGATCACACACAGAAGAGGGCTGCCTTGCTTCTAGCTCCTAGAAAACCTTTCAGTATTTCGTTTTTTATGAATTATTTCTTACATTACTAGCCCAGAATGTTTTTGGTGTTATTACATACAGCCGTGAAGAACTATTGGATATCAGAGCGGCAGTAACTCACCAGCACTACTAGCATTACGACCAGGAATAGGACTTTCCTGAAGCGGATCCTTCGTTCGCACCCCAAAGGGCAATTGAACTGATTCCAGATTCCGACCAAAAACAATGCCAGCGGAGAAGAGGTACTTGGAGTAGTCTTCTTAGTCCGACTAAGGAGGCGCGCACACCACCCAACCCACCGCTTCCAACGATATTACTCGCTAAGGTTCAGTCTCTGGATAATAAAGTTGACAAACTCAGGGTGAGGGTTTCTTTTGAGAGAGACATCAGGGATTGTAACATACTTTGTTTCACGGAAACATGGCTCTCTCGTGATATACTGTCTGAGTCCGTCCAGCCAGTTAGGTCCTCAGTTCATCGCGCAGACAGGAATAAATATCTCTCCGGAAAGAAGAAAGGCGGGGTGTATGTTTCATGATCAACGACTCATGGGTAATTGCGAAAACATACAGGAACTCAAGTCCTTTTGTTCACCTGACCTAGAATACCTCACAATCAAATCAGACCTTATTATAGCTCAGTTGGTAGAGCATGGTGCTTGTAACGCCAGGGTAGTGGGTTCGATCCCCGGGACCACCCATACGTAGAATGTATGCACACATGACTGTAAGTCGCTTTGGATAAAAGCGTCTGCTAAATGGCATATATTATTATATTATATTATTATCTCCCAAGATCATTTTCTTTGGTTATAGTCACGGCCGTGTTTATCCACACTCAAGCCGATACCACAACGGCCCTGAAAGATCTTCACTGGACTTTATGCAAAGTGAAAACCCCTTTGTGACTGGGAATATGGCAGAATACAAACAGCGCAGTCATTCCCTCCACAAGGCAATCAAACAGGCAAAATGTCAGAGTAGAGATAGAGTGGAGTCGCAATTCAACAGCTCAGACACGAGACGTTTGTGGCAGGGTCTACAGACAATCACGGACTACAAAAGCAAAACCAGCCACGTCGCGGACACCGACATCTTGCTTCCGGACAAGCTAAACACCTTCTCTGCCTGCTTTGAGGATAAAACAGTGCCACCGACGCGGCCCACTACCAAGGACCGTGGGCTCTCATTCTCCGTGGCGGACGATAGACATTTAAGCTTGCTAACCTTAGCAAGGCTACCGGCACAGACGGCATCCCTAGCTGCGTCATCAGAGCATGTGCAGACCAGCTGGCGTGTTCACGGACATATTCAATCTCTCCCTATCCCAGTCAGCTGTCCCCAGATGCTTCAAGATGGCCACCATTGTTCTTGTAACCAAGAAAGAAAAAGGTAACTGAACTAAATGACTAGTGCACCATAGCACTCACTTCTGTCATCATGAAGTGCTTTGAGAGACTAGTCAAGGATCATATCACCACTACCTTACCTGTCACCCTAGACCCACTTCAATTTGCTTTCCGCCCCAATAGATCCACAGACGATACAATCGCGATCACACTGCACACTGCCCTATCCCATCTGTACAAGAGGAATACCTATGTAAGAATGCTTATACATTGACTAAAGCTCAGAATTCAACACCATAGTACCCCCCAAGCTCATCATTAAGCTCGAGGCCCTGGGTCTGAACCTGGTCCTGGACTTCCTGATGGGCAGCCCCCAGGTAGTGAAGGTAGGAAACAACACCTCCACTTTGCAGATCCTCAACACTGGGGCCCCACAAAGATCCATGCTCAGCCCCCTCCTGTACTCCCTGTTCACACATGACTGCGTGGCCAAGCACGCTTCCAACTCAATCATCATGTTTGCCGACGACTCAAAAGTAGTAGGCTTGTTTCCTTCTCACCCCCCCCCCCCCTTAAAAGATTTAGATGCACTATTGTAAAGTGGCTGTTCCACTGGATGTCATAAGGTGAATGCACCAATTTGTAAGTCGCTCTGGATAAGAGCGTCTGCTAAATGACTTAAATGTAAAGTAAATGCTTGATTACCAACAATGACGAGACAGCCTACAGGGAGGAGGTGAGGGCTCTGGGAGTGTGGTGCCAGGAAAATAACCTCTCAACAATACAAAGGAGCTGATCGTGAACTTCAGGAAACAGCATAGGGGTTACCCCCCTATCCACATCGATGGGACCACAGTGGAGAAGGTGGAAAGCTTATCCTTGCTCGTGTGCCTACAAACCTGACTCAGTTACACCGGCTCTGTCTGGAGGAATGGGCCAAAATTCACCCAACTTATTGGGGGACGCTTGTGGAAGGCTTCCCGAAATGTTTGACCCAAGTTAAACAATTTAAAGGCAATGCTACCAAATACTAATTGAGTGTATGTAAACTTCTGACCCACTGGGAATGTGATGAAATAAACAAAAGCTGAAATAAATAATTCTCTCTACTATTATTCTGACATTTCACATTCTTAAAATAAAGTGGTGATCCTAACTGACCTAAGACAGGGAATTGTTACTAGGATTAACTGTCAGGAACTGTGAAAAACTGTGTTTAAATGTAGTTGGCTAAGGTGTATGTAAACTTCCCACTTCAACTGTAGACTTGAAATCACTGGCCACTTTAATAAATGGAACGCTAGTTACTTTAATAATTTTTACATATCTTGCATTACTCATCTCATATGTATAGACTTTAATCTATACTTTTCTACTTTATATTCCATATATTGATATATTCTTAATTCCATTCCTTAACTTAGATTTGTGTGTATTAGGTATATGTTGTGAAATTGTTAGATATCACATGTTAGATATTACTGCACTGTCAAGCATTTCGCTACACCTGCAATAACGTCTGCTAAACATGTGTATGTGACCAATAACATTTGATTTGATTTGAATGTATAGGTTAGGATTCTCAGTTGCAGTACTCACGAATGTGATTATTTTTTGCCTCATTTTAGCCTCAATTTGTAGGGCAACACCCACCAGGACTGGCATTGTCGCCAGGCCTCTGAGCTCCTATCAAGCAAGTAAAGTGACATGTGAACCCCCTGCTCTATGACACTGATACAGCTCTGTAATCTAGCGCAGGTGAGTTATCTCTAAATTTCCTGCTTTAATTCAGTGTCCGGTGTCAGTCGAGGACAAAGCTACGCTGAGAAACCTTATCAGGGACAGAGTTCATCAGAATATTAGGTGGCAATGCAGTGCCCACTGTGGCCTGGTGCCCAATGGGCTGGCAGGCTGGGTTGCGCTAACTGGGAGTGGGAGCTGAGCCTTAGGGCTGGAACATACAACATGGTCCAGGCCAGGCACAATTCATTGGAGAATGTGCACCTGGTCTCACTTCACTAAAATGTTGTATCCTCTAAAAACAAAGGTATCAAGCAGTTGGGGTGTTAAAAGTGTATTTTCATGTAAAATAACTTCTCCTTGGTGGATTGAATTATTCTGTGGAAAGCGTCAATGCAGCACAATAACATTAAACATGTCACATCCTGCAGAAGTTGAATTGCAGTGAGTGAGGTACTTGATGTCTCTGCGTCTGGAAATGACGCAGTGGGTTCTCAAGGCTGTCTAGCGAGAGCAGCAACAACAACATCACTAGCCGATAAAAGAGCCTGAAAGATAATCAGCCTCCGCTAAAAGCTTAAAATATCCATCTGTTCCTTGGCAACAGTCCTTGTTGAAACATTTCTCAGAGGTGCAAGAGGTATCAATGCTGTTTGTCTATCTCAGTCTGAAGTTATAAGTTCTTCAGACAAATGATGACAGCATTAATGCCAACTAATAAAATATCCTAGTCTGAGGCTGCAATGTTAAGTTCAAAGCACTATACATGGAAAAAATTGTGCTACAAAAAAAGTTGTGCTACAATCAGATCTACGTGACTAAAAAGAGATGATTTAAATTATTGATGAATGACCATGTTAACTCCTTGTGGGCCGGTGGCAGTTTTCGGTATTTCGGATGACTGACGTGCCCAAAGTAAACTGCCTGTTACTCAGGCCCAGAAGTTAGGATATGCATATTGATAGTATTGGATAGAAAACACTTTCCAAAACTGCTAAAATAATGTCTGTGAGTATAACAGAACTGATCTAGCTGTTGAAAACCCGAGGAGAATCCATCCGGGAACATTTGTTTTTGAGCTCACCACTCATTTTAATGGCTGTCTATGGGAATATCAAAGGAATGCCTCCCAGATTGCAGTTCCTAGGACTTCCAGCTGATTTCAACAGGCTTGTTCCAGGCTTGTGTTTTAAAGTGGCTCCCATTTTGGCTGTAGAATTGTGGCACACGTCGGTGAGGGCATGCACTTCGTTATTTATTTATTTAAGTATTATTGAAAAAAAAATCAAAATACAGATCAACAATATACATTCTTACATCATACAAAACCGAATGCAAGTATTAACGAGAAAATACTGAAACAAACAAATAATATTTAAAAAAAAACACAATTCTAGTGCAATTGTAATCACTCTGAAAAAATCTTATTGTAATGATTATTGTATTCTTGTTATTGCTCACTAGGGTTAATGTTTTAATAAGATAGTTAAATTCAATCAAAAACATAATTAATTTTGGTGTAGAATGTTGGATTTTTTTGTGTGTATGAAGTATTGGGCAACAAGAATTTAAAAAATCAAAAGATTTTCAGTGGTCTTGTTATCATTATAACATATTATATATTTCATGTCAAAAACATAGGTAGTGTTCATAATGGTAAATAAGTATTTTGCAGAAAAACGTTCCTCTCGGTGTAAGTTGGTTTTGTGAATGAAGAATTTGTCTAATATATTTATTACAACAAGATTTCTCAAGTAAGCCTACGCCTTCCAATCTGAGTTCTAGATAAACTTTGTGATCATTACCAAAGCTGAGTTTTCATTAGTGTAGTTAGACCACTGGGAATGGCTTTGATCACCAAAATAAACTCTCTGAAAGGTATTGGAAACTCTTTCAATGTTATAAATTATTCATACGTGAGAATATTAGCCTTGTTGTCGAAAACATCAAGAATAAAGTCAATATTCCTCTCATGATAGCTGGGGTAGAACTTATTCCTTACAGTTATGTCTGAATTATTCCACAAAAGAGCTTTATGTGGGGAAAAATTGTGCAGGAAACATATTTTCCAGGCCATTAAAGCTTGTTGGTGAAACCTAGCCAATTTAGCAGGTAAAGTTTCAGGAATATAATTACATTTCAGTAAAAATTGAAGACCTCCCAACTTATTAAACACATTATTTGGAAAACCATATTGAATCAGTATTGATCAAACATCTTTTCAACCAGTTTATCTGGAAAGTGTTATTTATGTCAAGAAAATCCAACACTTCTAGACCACCTTCAGCTCTTTTGTTAGAAAGGACTGACTTTTTTAGTTTGTGAGACTTATTTTTCCAGATGAAGTCAAGAAAGGTCCTATTGATCTCTTTACAAATAGCAGGATTTACACATACCAATAATGAGGGGTACACAAATGAGACAGTCCCTCTACCTTGGACAGAAGTACTCTCCCAAGTATAGAAAGATCTCTTTGTAGCCAATTATTGAATATATTTTTGGTTTTCTTAATTTTAGGAGAGAAATTCAAATGTTATCTGACTAAGTGTTTTTTTGACAGATGTATTCCTAAATATTGAACAGTCCTTTACATGAATATTTTCTATTTCTTTATCATCAGAGTCAAATAAACATAAGATTTCACATTTAGAAACATTCAGCATTAATCCTGATGCAATAGGAAATGCAGTTATAGCATTAAGGGCATGGGCGACCTAGTCTTTGTCTCTTAATAAGGAAAAGAGTAGCTTCATCAGCCAGTTGGGAAATTTTGATTTATTTGTTAAAAATGGTTAAGCCAAACAAATTTGCATTTACATTTACATTACATTTAAGTCATTTAGCAGACGCTCTTATCCAGAGCGACTTACAAATTGGTGCATTCACCTTATGACATCGAGTGGAACAGTCACTTTACAATAGTGCATCTAGATCTTAAAGGGGGGGAGAGGGATTACTTATCCTATCCTAGGTATTCCTTAAAGAGGTGGGGTTTCAGGTGTTTCCGGAAGGTGGTGATTGACTCCGCTGTCCTGGCGTCGTGAGGGAGTTTGTTCCACCATTGGGGGGCCAGAGCAGCGAACAGTTTTGACTGGGCTGAGCGGGAGCTGTACTTCCTCAGTGGTAGGGAGGCGAGCAGGCCAGAGGTGGATGAACGCAGTGCCCTTGTTTGGGTGTAGGGCCTGATCAGAGCCTGGAGGTACTGAGGTGCCGTTCCCCTCACAGCTCCGTAGGCAAGCACCATGGTCTTGTAGCGGATGCGAGCTTCAACTGGAAGCCAGTGGAGAGAACGGAGGAGCGGGGTGACGTGAGAGAACTTGGGAAGGTTGAACACCAGACGGGCTGCGGCGTTCTGGATGAGTTGAAGGGGTTTAATGGCACAGGCAGGGAGCCCAGCCAACAGCGAGTTGCAGTAATCCAGACGGGAGATGACAAGTGCCTGGATTAGGACCTGCACCGCTTCCTGTGTGAGGCAGGGTCGTACTCTGCGGATGTTGTAGAGCATGAACCTACAGGAACGGGCCACCGCCTTGATGTTGGTTGAGAACGATAGGGTGTTGTCCAGGATCACGCCAAGGTTCTTAGCGCTCTGGGAGGAGGACACAATGGAGTTGTCAACCGTGATGGCGAGATCATGGAACGGGCAGTCCTTCCCCGGGAGGAAGAGCAGCTCCGTCTTGCCGAGGTTCAGCTTGAGGTGGTGATCCGTCATCCACACTGATATGTCTGCCAGACATGCAGAGATGCGATTCGCCACCTGGTCATCAGAAGGGGGAAAGGAGAAGATTAATTGTGTGTCGTCTGCATAGCAATGATAGGAGAGACCATGTGAGGTTATGACAGAGCCAAGTGACTTGGTGTATAGCGAGAATAGGAGAGGGCCTAGAACAGAGCCCTGGGGGGACACCAGTGGTGAGAGCGCGTGGTGAGGAGACAGATTCTCGCCACGCCACCTGGTAGGAGCGGCCTGTCAGGTAGGACGCAATCCAAGCGTGGGCCGCGCCGGAGATGCCCAACTCGGAGAGGGTGGAGAGGAGGATCTGATGGTTCACAGTATTGAAGGCAGCCGATAGATCTAGAAGGATGAGAGCAGAGGAGAGAGAGTTAGCTTTAGCAGTGCGGAGCGCCTCCGTAATACAGAGGAGAGCAGTCTCAGTTGAATGACTAGTCTTGAAACCTGACTGATTTGGATCAAGAAGGTCATTCAGAGAGAGATAGCGGGAGAGCTGGCCAAGGACGGCACGTTCAAGAGTTTTGGAGAGAAAAGAAAGAAGGGATACTGGTCTGTAATTGTTGACATCGGAGGGATCGAGTGTAGGTTTTTTCAGAAGGGGTGCAACTCTCGCTCTCTTGAAGACGGAAGGGAAGTAGCCAGCGGTCAGGGATGAGTTGATGAGCGAGGTGAGGTAAGGAAGAAGGTCTCCGGAAATGGTCTGGAGAAGAGAGGAGGGGATAGGGTCAAGCGGGCAGGTTGTTGGGCGGCCGGCCGTCACAAGACGCGAGATTTCATCTGGAGAGAGAGGGAGAAAGAGGTCAGAGCACAGGGTAGGGCAGTGTGAGCAGAACCAGCGGTGTCGTTTGACTTAGCAAACGAGGATCGGATGTCGTCGACCTTCTTTTCAAAATGGTTGACAAAGTCATCTGCAGAGAGGGGAGGGGGGGGGGGAGGATTCAGGAGGGAGGAGAAGGTGGCAAAGAGCTTCCTAGGGTTAGAGGCAGATGCTTGGAATTTAGAGTGGTAGAAAGTGGCTTTAGCAGCAGAGACAGAGGAGGAAAATGTAGAGAGGAGGGAGTGAAAGGATGCCAGGTCCGCAGGGAGGCGAGTTTTCCTCCATTTCCGCTCGGCTGCCCGGAGCCCTGTTCTGTGAGCTCGCAGTGAGTCATCGAGCCACGGAGCGGGAGGGGAGGACCGAGCCGGCCTGGAGGATAGGGGACATAGAGAGTCAAAGGATGCAGAGAGGGAGGAGAGGAGGGTTGAGGAGGCAGAATCAGGAGATAGGTTGGAGAAGGTTTGAGCAGAGGGAAGAGATGATAGGATGGAAGAGGAGAGAGTAGCGGGGGAGAGAGAGCGAAGGTTGGGACGGCGCGATACCATCCGAGTAGGGGCAGTGTGGGAGGTGTTGGATGAGAGCGAGAGGGAAAAGGATACAAGGTAGTGGTCGGAGACTTGGAGGGGAGTTGCAATGAGGTTAGTGGAAGTACAGCATCTAGTAAAGATGAGGTCGAGCGTATTGCCTGCCTTGTGAGTAGGGGGGGGGAAGGTGAGAGGGTGAGGTCAAAGGAGGAGAGGAGTGGAAAGAAGGAGGCAGAGAGGAATGAGTCAAAGGTAGACGTGGGAAGGTTAAAGTCGCCCAGAACTGTGAGAGGTGAGCCGTCCTCAGGAAAGGAGCTAATCAAGGCATCAAGCTCATTGATGAACTCTCCGAGGGAACCTGGAGGGTGATAAATGATAAGGATGTTAAGCTTGAAAGGGCTGGTAACTGTGACAGCATGGAATTCAAAGGAGGCGATAGACAGATGGGTAAGGGGAGAATGAGAGAATGACCACTTGGGAGAGATGAGGATCCCGGTGCCACCACCCCGCTGACCAGAAGCTCTCGATTATTATTATTATTCAGAATTATTCAGAATATCTAGAGATAGAAGTTCCACAACCAAAATGAATAAAAATGGTGAAATTGGGCATCCCTGTCGTACATTTCTGTTGATGCTGAATCTTTTGGAAGAATTAAGGTTAGTTATTTATCTCCGGTAATGAACATACTATTCTCCGTCTTAAATTTGATCGTTTATTTACATATTAGGGTACCTGAGGATTGATTAGAAACGTTGTTGACTTGTTTGTACGAAGTTTATTAGTAAACTTTGGGATTCATTTGTATGCATTTTGAACGAGGGAAACTGGTGGATTACTGAATCAAGCACACCAACTAAACAGACTTTTTTGGGGTATAAAGAAGGACTTTATCGAACAAAAGGACCATTTGTTATGTGGCTGGGACCCTTGGGATTGCAAAAAGAGGGCGATCTTCAAAGGTAAGTGAATTACTTTATCGCTATTTCTGACTTTCGTGATGCCTCTGCATCTTTGGAAAATGTTAGTAATGCTTTTGTACATGGGGCGCTGTCCTCAGATAATCGGATTAACAAGAAGTTAAGCTTTTAAACAATGTAAGACACTTGTATTTTCATGAATGTTTAATATTATGATTTTGTATTTTGAATTTGGCGCTCTCCGATTTCATCGGATGTTGTCGAATTTGATCCCGGTAATGGAATTTCCGCTCTAAGAGGTTTTAAAGAGCAATTGTCCCTAAAAACCGACTACTAATTTAGAAAGCAGCCTATATGGCATTGATATGAGTCAGAAACATTTTTTCCCGTCAAAATTCACTAAAGTGTAAATAGGATAATTTTGGTCATAAAGTCAGTCTCGTCCAAAACAGAGTTTTGTAAGACTTGTGGTCTTGACTGCATCACAACATAAATGAAGGTTGGATTTATTTCAATCCCGCCCACATGCACACGGTTAGGGGCACACAAGTAAGCACCAATTCAGAGTGCAGCTGCACGCAACCCAAACATACACTACCAGTGACAGTTTTAGAACACATACTCATTCAAGGATTTTTCTTTATTTTTACTATTTTCTACATTGTAGAATAATAGTGAAGACATCAAAACCATGAAAAAACACATGGTATCATGTAGTATCAAAAAAAGTTTTAAACAAATCAAAATATATTTTAGATTCTTCAAATAGCCACCCTTTGCCTTGATGACAGCTTTGCACACTCTTTGCATTCTCTCAACCAGCTTCACCTGGAATGCTTTTCCAACAGTCTTGAAGGAGTTCCCACTTGTTGGCTGTTTTTCCGTCACTCTGCGGTCCGACTCATCCCAAACCATCTCAATTTGGTTAAGGTCGGGTGATTGTGGAGGCCAGGTCATCTGATGCAGCACTCCATCACTCTCCTTCTTGGACAAATAACCCTTACACATCCTGGAGATGTGTTGGGTCATTGTCCAGTTGAAAAACAAAGGATAGTCCTACTAAGCCCAAACCAGATGGGATGGTGTATCGCTGCAGAATGCTGTGGTAGCCATGCTGGTTAAGTGTGACTTGAATTCTAAATAAATCACAGACAGTGTCACCAGCAAAGCACCCCCACACCATAACACCTCCTCCTCCATGCTTTACGGTGGGAAACACACATGCAGAGATCATCCGTTCACCCACACCATGTATCACAAAGACATGACGGTTGGAACCAAACATCTCAAAGGACAAATGTCCATTTCTTGTGTTTCTTGTCCCAAGCAAGTGTATTCTATTACTGGTGTCCTTTAGTAATGGTTTCTTAGCAGCAATTCGGCCATGAAGACCTGATTCATACAGCCTCCTCTGAACAGTTGATGTTGAGATGCGTCTGTTACTTGAACTCTGTGAAGTATTTATTTGGGCTGCAATTTCTTAGGTGCAGTAAACTCTAATGAACTTATCCTCTGCAGCAAAGGTAACTCTGAGTCTTCCATTCCTGTGGCAGTCCTCATGAGAGACAGTTTCATGAGATCCAGTTTCAACATAGCGCTTGATAGTTTTTGCGACTGCACTTGAAGAAACTTCCAAAGTTCTTGAAATGTTCCGTATTGACTGACCTTCATGTCTTAAAGTAATGATGGACTGCCGTTTCTCTTTGTTTATTTGAGCTGTTCTTGCCATAATATGTACTTGGTATTTTACCAAATAGAGCTATCTTCTGTATACCACCCCTACCATGTCACAACAGCTCAAACGCATTAAGAAGGAAATAAATTCTACAAATGAACTTTTAACAAGGCACACCTTTTAATTGAAATGCATTCCAGGTAACTACCTCATGAAGCTGGTGAGAGAATGCCAAGAGTGTGCAAAGCTATTTGAAGAATCTCAAATATAAAATATATTTAGATTTGTTCAACACTTTTTTGGTTACTATATAATTCCATATGTATTTTTCCGAAGTTTTGATGTCTTCACTATTATTCTACAATATAGAAAATAGTACAAATAAAGAAAAACCCTTGAATGAGTAGGTGTTCTAAAACTTTTGACCTGTAGCGTAATACCTGCAGTAATTTTGGGTTGATATCCCTATAGGGTTAGTTAGGGACCATCGGTAAATTACACAATGTATATAGGACAATGTGTTAAAATTCCAATAGCTCCAAATGTCAATGACTTAAAAACCTTAAACCAACTATAAAAAAACGTAAACCAACTATAAATGAATATGCAAATAATAAAAGCATTTAATGATAAAACTAAATGGTGTGCAACATGAAAACATTGTCTCAATTACATACATGTAATTTAATGACGGTCCCTAACTAGCCTCAGTGGTGATAGGCTAGTTAGGGACCAATTTTGTCACGGTCTACAATAGCCAGCTGAAGCTAATTGGCTAAATACTTTGTCTAACTCTTCCCACCTGCGAACACACACAAGAGACACCCATATTAAACCACACCCCAAAACCAAGTCACGTTTTAATTCAGTCATGGTGGCTGGCATTTTTTAATGATCCAAATATTAAACGAGGCCAAATCAGGAAGTGCAGTCACCCTTTAAAGGACTTGACTGTAGTAGCATATTGAAGTTGCCATATTTCTTCTGTGCCTTTGGACTTGGTGAATTGTCGTGTCCAAGAACACTTGCAATATTCTTTCCATATTGTGGCAATCTGACAGGTTACATGTAATTTATGTTGAGATGGAAATTACATTCTTAACTTAACCACTTTTAAACACTCATCCAAAAGATCTCCTGTCTCTGCTGAAATCATACTTCAGAAGCTACCTCGTCTTCATTTTCCTTCATTCTTCCATGATTACCTTGTTTTCAGTCTAATTCCAGACTGACATCCCGTTGAGGTAGTTATAAATAGACCCAGTCGCAGGTAGCATGGAAGCCACTTCCTGTTCTGTCTCATTTCAAAGGGAATTAGTCATTCCTGCTTGCCGGAGACTGTCAATTCCCATGGCAGTTGAGTGCCCTGTATGAAAAATGTATCAACGGAGAGCGGAACCAGAGGGGCCACACTAATCTCCCTGAAGCCCTGGGTATGGGTCAGCTGGCCCATACTAGGTCACACTCACACCTGCACTGCTGGAGCTCTCAACAGAAAAATGGTAGGCTACTGTACCTAGAGCCCTCTTTTGAAATACTGTAGAAGGCTCTGACTGCACCCATAATGTAGCCCAGATTTGATTGATCCCAATGTTCCTGATTTTATAATAAGTCTAAGTTTAGTCTGACGAATGCATACAGGGTACACCTCTTTCACATTGTCCTTAAGAGCAATGTGATTTTTTTTGTAATAAGTGTTCTATGATCATGTAATAACAGTGTTCAAAAACACATGTCTGGTTTACTTTGGTTTCTGGTGACATGTACACAAGTTGACATTCAAAGAGAGTGCAGAGAGGACCAGTCAGTTGGGCAGCAGGCCTGGGGCACTCCTGATAGCACATGCTCAGTGAGTGTGGAGTGCACAACAGTCCTGCAACCTTCCTTCCAGCCCAAGGGACCAAGACTCCACAGACACAAACAAAGACTTTGTTCCTGGATAAAGCTAATGGGACCCTTGGAAATAAGTGAAACACTATTTGCTTTGGGGTGCTTTGAGCAGAAACAACCTACTGTACTGAAAAATAGAAATGGCAGACTTACAGGCCAAATTTCTGATAGCGTTTTTGTCCTACCTTTTTCATCAGTGGGAGGGAGGCACCCTTAATCAACTTTATCCAGCTTGTTCTTCATTGCATTCCTGTCAAAAACACACAATATAATGTGCCATAAGATATTCAGATGGTTTAATAGCCTCGTTTATCTCAGAGAAGTTGATTGTCATGGTTTTCCAATTAGTTTGTTTTAGAAGGGTTGCTGTTTTCTTGGTTTGTCTAGGCTGAGGTACAGCTCCTAATAGCAAGGAGCGTGTCCTGGATATATTGTAAACCAGTGGTAAACTACTGACCCCCACTGGCAAAAACCTGCTTCAAAATAAAAAATAAACATGATCCACCTTTCTCTATTCATATTGCTCTGTCACAAAGATATGCAAAAATAGTGAATTATACGATCAACAAACAAAAGTGAAATATACCTGACATGTAGGCCTAATTCTAGTCAATCACATCATATAACATGTCAAAACATTTTGATAGTGGGCTATTTGTAGGAGAGTGGGCTAGCTAACTAACCACTTCTCGAAATTCACTATGATAAAAATCAGATTACTATGCTGTCACGATCACGCCTGACTGACTTCCCGGAATACTTTCTCAAAAAACGCTGATAACGACCGTATGGGTCCCGCAGCGTGTTGTAGGCTATCAATATAGCTGATCTGTGGGGAGTTTACGCGCCTACCACGCTTCAACTGTGCAGCATATTTATGACGCTCTCTCAGTAACTAGGGTAATTGCTCAGTACTCTAAAAGCAATGGATCGGATGGCGTCACAGTTACACTAGTTCTCTAACATATATTTGTTCGAATTCGGGTCAGATTCATTCTTGATTTTGTGGTTATCTGGTCTGGACCATGAAGTGTGACCCAAATAAGAAAGGGATGTTTTTGTTGTAATTTGCAATCTAACTGTAGCCTAGAAGACCATATATGTATCTACAACAATAGGCTATGTCTGCTGTTAATTTTTGTATTTTACCTTTATTTAACCAGGTAGGCAAGTTGAGAACAAGTTCTCATTTACAATTGCGACCTGGCCAAGATAAAGCAAAGCAGTTCGACACATACAACAACACAGAGTTACACATGAAGTAAAACAAACATACAGTCAATAATACAGTAGAAAAATAAGTCTATATACAATGTGAGCAAATGAGGTGAGATAAGGGAGGTAAAGGCAATAAATAGGCCATGGTGGCGAAGTAAATACAATATAGCAATTAAAACACTGGAATGGTCGATTTGACAGAAGATGAGTGTGCAAAGGAGCTAAATTAATAAATACAGTAGGGGAAGAGGTAGTTGTTTGGGCTATTTATAGACAGGCTATGTAACTTTATGATCTTCACACATTCATGTTTGTTGTTATTAGGAAATGTGCTAATTGTCACTGAGTTTACTCATCATTAGCCAACAGTCGAATAAGCTACTTGAACAATTCCACTGAATGAATCAATACCCTTAAGTTGCAACTCAAGATATTTCCTGATTAAATTCAGTGAAAACCATGTAATGCTTATCATGTTGTCACTGCAATAAATGAAACATCCCAATAATTCTGGATAATAGTAGGCTATTTGAGAGACTTGCTAAATTCAACCTACATGTGATTTGTGACTGAAAACTGTCATCCAGGAAGGAGAGAAGTGTAAGAAAAAAAAGAAAGAGAAACCTTTGAAAAATACGACTTTCTTTCACTGAAAGTGACTTCTGTTACTTTTCGCACTACATAACTTAACCATAAAGCTCAAATAGATAGATCAATAAATTGTAAAATGACTAATTGAAGAGCTTACTTATGAAACCTTACCAAAAAAAACACAAAAAACACTGCAAGATTGCTGATTTGGAAAATTCACCGATCTATAGACATTGGTACACTGACCAAAAACATCGTTTTTTTGTCTCTCAATAACCAGGTTTCTGTCCATAGTTTTTATGCGAGTAAATTCATATTGTATTAAAAAAAAATATGACAACTGTGACGGAAACAGGACATTTCGGTGTAATTTTATGTAAATGCCGACAGATAGTTTGCCAATTGTGTCGGTAAAATTAATTATGCAGGAAATATCGGTGGAAACGCCTTTACGCGCAAATATTGATATAACAAAAATTACAGTGCATTCGGAAGCTATTCAGACCCCTTTACTTTTTCCGCATTTTATTACATTACAGCCATATTCTCAAATCGAAATTTTTTCCTCATAATGACAAAATGAAAACATGCGAATTCATACATTTTTTAAAACCAGAACTATCTTATTTACATGAGTATTTAGACCCTTTGCTATGAGACTTGAAATTGAGTTCAGGTACATCCTGTTTCCATTGATCATCCTTGAGATGTTGAGTCCACCTATGTTAAATTAAATTGATTGGACATGATTTGGAAAGGCACACACCTGTCTATATATTGTCCCACAGTTGACAATGCTTATCAGAGCAAAAACCAAGCCTTGAGGTTGAAGGAATTGTCCATAGAGCTCCGAGACAGGATTGTGTAGAGGCACATATCTGGATAAGGGTACCAAAACAGTTCTGCAGCATTGAAGGTCTCCAAGAAGAGTGGTCTCCATCATTATTAAATGGAAGAAGTTTGGAACCACCAACCTAGAGCTGGCCGTCAGGAACAAACCGAGCGATTGTGGGAGAAGGGCCTTGGTCAGGGAGGTGACCAAGAATCCGATGGTCACGCTGTGGAGATGGGAGAACCTTCCAGAAGGACAACCATCTCTGCAGCACTCCACCAATCAGGCCATTATGGTAGAGTGGCCAGACGGAAGCCACTTCTCAGTAAAAGGCACATGACAGCCCACTTGGAGTTTGCCAAAAGGCACCTAAAGGACTCTCAGACCATGGGAAACAAGATTCTCTGGTCTGATGAAACCAAGGTTGAACTATTTGGCCTGAATGCCAAGCATCACATCTGGAGGAAACCTGGCACCATCCCTACGGTGAAGCATGGTGGGGGCAGCATCATGCTGTGGGGATGCTGCAGGGACTGGGAGACTAGTCAGGATTGAATGAATGAATGGAGCAAAGTACAGAGAGAGACTTGATGAAAATCTGTTCCAGAGCTGGTGTGCCAAGGTTGTAGCGTCATACCCAAGAAGACTCGAGGCTGTAATCACTTCCAAAGGTGCTTCAACAAAGTACTGAGTAAAGGGTATGTAAATGTGATATTTCCATTTTTTATTCAATACATTTGCAAAAAAAATATAAAACCCATTTTTGCTTTGTCATTATGGGATATTGGGTGTAGACTGAGGGAACAAAATCTGTCATCACACGTTTTTTTTTATCCACATCAAGTCCATTTGGTAGAAACATACTGTACCACTGGTGGGTACATTTTCTTTATGCGGATTCTAGAATATTCACATGACAATATCTTGCCAATTGGATGGAAACCTAGCTACTGTTCACAGTTCCAGAAGATTTTGAAATATCCCTTTCTTTATTCCTCAGTGTTTCCTTCAATGGGAAACATTCAATTAATGTTCCAGCAGGGGGATAGCTGGATCAAGCAAACTTCTATAGTCTGAGAATGGAAATAACCATGATGGACATGAGTGAAATCCGAGTTAGAACCAGAGTAAGAACCAGAGTAAATACCGTATTACCAAAAAAATTACACCTGTATGCAAAGTATCAAACACTTGTTAAATATTACAAAATAATACTGGACAATTGCAGGCATGGTAAGAAACAAATGTTTAAAAATATTTTTTTGATGAATAGCAATCACTAGATACAACATTTAAACAAAAATTATTACAGAAATCCAATATTAGCAATGCAACACAAGAGTAACAGGCTAAACACACAGTACACCAAAGAAAATGAGATTCTGACTTCACTGTTTAATAGGGAAAAGAGTCAGTTACCACTAGCAGTGGGGTGCAGAGGTTTGACCCTTGCTAAGCGGGACAATCCCAGTCGCAAGCCTTGTCCCGGAGACTTTGTGGTGGAATTTGGGGTTGAGTTGGGGCTTATTCCACTCTGTGCTAGTGATAAAGAAGAGAGAATTGAATTAAGACCGATAAATATACATATTTGGAGAATCTCAATTGGTTTTCCTCGCCTCCGGCCTCTCCTCGCCTACTTTTGAAAAAGTTCAAGGATCGAGGAGCAGAGGCGACGAAACATGGACACAAATGCGCTTGTATGAAATGAGACTCCTCTACTCATGCGCCATCAGGCAAATTACATTTACAGAGGTGGAATCCCCAAATAAATGTGTAAAGTGATCCAATCAAATTGTAGCTTGTTGTGCAATACATTTTACCTTTATTTAACCAGGTAGGCCAGTTGAGAACAAGTTCTCATTTACAACTGCAACCCAGCCAAGATAAAGCAAAGTAGTGCGACAAAAACAACACAGTTACACATAAACAAACATACAGTCAATAACACAGTAGAAAAATCAATGTACAGTGTGTGCAAATGTTGTAAGGTAAGGGGGGGTAAGGCAATAAATAGGCCATAGTGGCGAAATAATGACAATTTAGCATTAACACTGGAGTGATGGATGTGCAGATGATGATGTGCAAGTAGAGATACTGGGGTGCAAAAAAGAAAAAATAAATAAATAACAATATGGGGATGAGGTAGTTGGGTGTGCTATTTACAGATGGGCTGTGTACAGGTACACTGACCGGTAAGCTGCTCTGACAGCTGATGCTTAAAGTTAGTGAGGGAGATATGTCTCCAGCTTCAGTGATTTTTGCAATTCGTTCCAGTCATTGGCAGCAGAGAACTGTAAGGAAAGGCGACCAAATGAGGTGTTGGTTTTGGGGATGACCAATGAAATATACCTGCTGGAGCACGTGCCACAAGTGGGTGTTGCTAAGGTGACCAGTGAGCTGAGATAAGGCGGAGCTTTACCTAGCAAAGACTTATAGATGACCTGGAGGCAGTGGGTTTGGCGACAAAAATGTAGCAAGGGCCAGCCAACGAGAGCATACAGGTCACGGAGGTGGGTAGTATATGGGGCTTTGGTGACAAAACAGATTGCACTGTGATAGACTACATCCAATTTGCTGAGTAGAGTGTTGGAGGCTATTTTGTAAATGACATCCCCGAAGTGAAGGATTGGTAGGATAGTCAGTTTTACGCAGGGTATGTTTGGCAGCATGAGTGAAGGATGCTTTGTTGCGAAATAGGAAGATGACTCTAGAACTCATTTTGGATTGGAGATGCTTAATGTGAGTCTGGAAGGAGAGTTTACTGTCTAACCAGACACCTAGGTACCTGTGGTTGCCCACATATTCTAAGTCACAACTGTCCAGAGTAATGATGCTGGACTAGCGGTCAGCAATCGGTTGAAGAGCATGCATTTAGTTTTACTAGTATTTAAGAGCAATTGGAGGCCATGGAAGGGGTGTTGTATGGCATTGAAGCTCATTTGGAGGTTTGCTAACAGTGTCCAAGGAAGGGCCAGATGTATAAATAATGTGGTTGTCTGCGTAGAGGTGTATCAAAGAATCACCAGCAGCAAGAGCGATATCATTGATATATACAGAGAAAATAGTAGGTCTGAGAATTTAACCCTGTGGCACCCCCAAAGAGACTGCCAGATTTCCGGACAACAGGCCCTCCGATTTGACACACTGAACTGAACTATCTGAGAAGTAGTTGGTGAACCAGACAAGGCAGTCATTTGAGAAACCAATGCTATTGAGTCTGCATAAGAATGCGGTGATTGACAGAGTCAAGGATGGATATTGGTCTGTAACAGTTTGGGTCTAGAGGGTCTCCCCTTTTGAAGAGGGGGATGACCGCTGCAACTTTCCAATCTTTGGGGATCTCAGATGATCCGAAAGAGAGGATAAACAGGCTAGTAATTGGGGTTGCTACAATTTTGGCGGATAATTTTAGAAAAAGAGGGTCCAGATTGTCTACCCCTGCTGATTTGTAGGGATCCAGGTTTTGCAGCTCTTTCAGAACATCAGCTATCTGGATTTGGGTGAAGGAGAAGCAGGGGGTGCAGAGCTGTTGGCCGAGTTAGGGGTAGCCAGGTGGAAAGCATGGCCAGCCGTAGAAAAATGCTTACTGAAATTCTCAATTATAGTAGATTTATTGGTGGTGACAGTATTTCCTAGCCTCAGTGCAGTGGGGAGGAGGTGCTCTTATTCTCCATGGACTTCACAGTGTCCGAAAACTTTTGGAATTAGTGCTACAGGAAGCAAATTTCTGCTAGCTAGTCTTAGCTTTCCTAATTGACTGTGTATATTGGTTCCTGACATCCCTGAAAAGTTTCATATCGTGGGGGCTATTAGATGCTAATCAAGGGCAGTCAAGTCTGCAGTGAACCAAGGGCTATATCTGTTCTTAGTTCTACATTTTTTGAATGGGGCATGCTTATTTAAGATGGTGAGGAAAGCACTTCTAAAGAACTACCTGGCATCCTCTACTGACAGGATGAGGTCAATATCCTTCCAGGATAACCGGGCCAGGTCGATTAGAAAGGCCTGTGTGGCGGATTTTAAAACACTTCCACGCTAGCCACCAGGAAGACACTCTTGTACATCCTTTGCTGAAGTCTGTAATCGAGGAGGGAAGCATACTCCTCAGTTTGCCTACTAACGAATTGACTCTCCCCTCGACCACTTATCGGTTTCCGGGCCGCGAAGGAGTTAAGTAAAGGGCAGACTTTTGTCCAGTAGAGAATCTCCAATTGTGTCACTGAGCCTCACCTGGTGGATTCCACTTTAGAAGCCTGCCACCTACTGGGCTGATAGGGGATGATCTAACAGGTAAAGTGGGAGTGTCAGCAAGCTTCCTCTGAGTTGACACAGGCTTTGATGTTGCTGGAGTCGGACTACAACTCTCTGTGGTGGGAGTAACAGAGGAAAGCACGGAGAAATGTAATATCAGCATAATATACTTTACATCCATTATAATTGGGTGAACATTTCTTATTGAGGGCATTAACATGATGACAGATGGTGGTTACGTGGTATGCAGGTAGGCTGGTAATCCTTATCCTCCCGCCCACTCTCAACCTGACTGATCCTCTCCACTTTCAGTATGGATCTCTGTTGATCTTTAGCTTTGACAGCTGCCCATCTTTGGCTGGAGGGGTTGACATTGGATCCCCTCTCACTTGTGACCTCATGAAGTTCTAGGAGAGAGGGAAAATCATTAGAACAAAGAGACTATAGGCAGGGTTTATTGTTAGTGTTGTGATTTACAGCATGTTCAATTATGCCTGAGATGTAATACAGTAGGTTTGGCATGTTTCCCTAAATAATGAATGTTCATTAAGGCTTTATAAAAGGATATTTGTCATCTAAAGACAATCTGAAACCCATATACACACACAAAACAGTGACTACCAGCCTACCTGCACACTAATCAAAATAGTGTCGGACTTTGCTGGCAGTGTGTGAAGATGTTTTTCTGATAGCTATAAAACATATGTAGCAATAAGTTTTCTATAAAAAAAAAATATATAGGCCTACGTGTTCTTTGAATCCTGACCGAAAGATTTGCTTGATTGATGCAGACCCTTGTCTCTCTGTGGTTCTTTGACAAGGACCCGAGCTTTCTTGCTGGAAGGCTCTTTCATACAGGCGAAATCTTCATCTTCATCTTCATCATTGAACAAAAAAAAGACAAAACATTACAAAAAGCAGGCGGATTAACATTATGACAATATGTAAAAGTTGAATGTCCAAACAGTTGACATCATCATCACGTACCATCATCAAGCTCCATCAAGTCTGAGTAATTCAATTGGTTCTTGGCTCTTTTGACGAGAACAAATAGTCATCATTCATCACACTAAAACAAAACAGTTATCATGATCTTTGCAGCTACTGTCAGCCTGCTACCTGTAGATCAGTGGAGGCTGCTGAGGGGAGAACGGCTCATAATAATGGCTGGAACGAAGCGAATGGAATAATTCTGCTCCAGTCATTACCCTTGAGCCCGTCCTCCTCAATTAAGGTGCCACCAACCTCTTGTGCTGTAGATTAGTTTAACGAACGTTACACACCTTGTGGGTCGAGCCATAATATCGTATTCAGCCAGCTTGAGAAACCAAACGCTACTTGTAGCTAGTTACTTAATGACGTAAATTAAGTATCTTAACAGTGTCCAAACTAGAAACAAAATGAAATACTGAATAACTTAGATAAACGACCACACTGAAATAAAACAGTACAATTTTGAATGTTGTTTATTTCAAGCTATCCCGCGACAAATTGAATCTTTCACATGTATATCTTGGGTTTCTATTTAGGGGATTCGTTCTTTGTGTAACTTTACATTGGCATAATGTTAAAATATGTATTATTAATTACTCAATACCATTATTCTACGAATAAAAATGTACAAATCCACATGCTTCCACTTTTCTGACCTACGTGTAGATTGATTAGATGTATTACTGTTTTGAAAAAAAATCTGACGAAAGTTGTATTTAAAAAGCACAGCTAGCTCAGCTGTGTCCGTCAGCTGGTTGTCCAAACAATGGAATGAACACGGTCGTCCTTTTACATCCACAAAATACGAATGTACAGGTAAAACTAGACTTCTACGATAATCTTTATTATTCTGAAGCAAATGTATCACGATTGCAGTATGACTAGTGTCAATATTGTTGTTATTGGTTGCACTAAGTAAGCTAAGCAGCGACCACTGCAATGTTAGCAATCATTGCTAACAATGCTAAATAACTAGCGATTTAGCTAGTACGGCTTCCTTCAACGAAAAACCGTAAGTTAGTGGAACGTTCAATTAAACCGAAACGGTGCTGTTCTGAACGATCAGGGATGTATTCATTAGTCTGATTCCATTGGAAAACGTGTGGTCTATTGCCAAACATTTGGCAACAAATTGTTTACTCCAAACAGAAAACGTTTTGCAACGAAAACTATAGTTTATATTGGACAATTGTAGGTGGGTCCCTCTCCGTTCCGTTTGCTTCATATATTAAACTGTGAAAGGTTTCCGTTGCGAAACGTTTTGCCACGGAATCCGACTAATGAACACACGCCGGTTGAAGGCTGTCAGCATAGCGACTTCCATTTAAACATGCCACCCATTGCTTCAAGCCACACCTACCAAATAGAGCAAAACATGAGGTTGGTGGCACCTTATATGGGTAGGATGGGTTCGTGATAATGGCTGGAGTGGATGGCGGAATGGTATCAACTACATCAAACATGACTGGTCCTGTATCCACTGTATATAGCTTCGCAATTGTTATTTTACTGCTGCTCTAATTATTCGTTACTTTAGTTATTTTGTATTTTTTGGGGGGGTATTTTTCTTAACTGCATCGTTTGTTAAGAGCTTGTGAGTAAGCATTTCACTGTAAGGTCTACCTACACCTGTTGTATTTGGCGCATGTGACAGATAACATTTGATTTAACATGGTTTCCATGTGTTCCATGCCATTCGCTCCTTCCAGACATGATTATGAGCCAGCCTCCTATGGCGCAAACGTACCTCAGTCTGTGCAAAAACGTTGAACATTTAGTTGGAAACGTGTTGTTCAGTAGAAACCGTTATGCAATGTAGCAAACGTTCAATAAAACGGACGCATCCCAGCCCTCATTGAAGGGACCAATTATTGCCATTAGACAACACGGCCACAAAGTCAGAATGGTCTATATTGTAAAACTGTATGAAAACAAAAATGTGCTTTTTGGTCTTAATTTAAGGTTAGGACCAGGCATTCGTTTAGCAGTGTGGTTAAGGTTTGCATTAGGTATAAAACCAGATTTTTGGAAGAGAAATTGTAGAAATAGGCACATTTATTACTTTCTGGCTGTGTTAACTAGTGATGACCCCACATTTTAATGCCTTGTTTTTACTATCTATTCATTAATCTGAACTTCACAAGCCTGGTAGCTAGCTAAAGTAGTCTATTTCCCATTAAAGGCGAACTATGACTATAATTTCTGTAGTAGCTCAGAATGAGATGCACCCGTTCTGCCATTCTGTTAAAGGTCCCCAAAGTACACACATCCCTGGGTTGCTCGTCTTTTCAGTTCGCTGCAGCTCGCGACTGGAACGAGCTGCAACAAACACTGAAACTGGACAGTTTCATCTCAATCTCTTAATTCAAAGACTCAATCATGGACAGTCTTACTGCTGACAGTTGTGGCTGCTTTGTGTGATATTGTTGTCTCTACCTTCTTGCCCTTTGCTGTTGTCTGTGCCTAATAATGTTTGTACCCTGTGCTGCTGCCATGTTCTGTTGCTACCATGTTGTTTTAATACCATGCTGTTGTCTTATGTTGTCTCTCTTTATGTTGTGGTGTTTTGTCGTGATGTGTGTTTTGGCCTATATTTTTATGAATGTATTTTAATTTTAATCCCAGCTCCCGTCCCCGCAGGAGGCCATTTGCCTTTTGGTAGGCCGTCATTGTAAATAAGAAATTGTTCTTAACTGACTTGCCTAGGAAAATAAAGGTTAAATAAAAAATTGTAAAAATCTGGTATACAGGATTCCATTGGATCGTTCCAACTCAAAAAGCAAAAGAAATAGGAGTAACGCCTGCTCCCGCTCCTCCCCCCCTGCTCCCGCTCCTCCCCCTGCTCCCGCTCCTCCCGCTCTTCCCCCCTTGCTCCCGCTCTTCCCCCCTGCTCCCTCTTCCCCCTGCTCCTGCTTTACCCCCTGCTCCTGCTTTACCCCCTGCTCCTGCTTTACCCCCTGCTCCCGCTTACCCCCTCCTTGCTCCCGCTCTTTTCCCCTCCTTGCTCCCGCTCTCTTTCCCCTCCTTGCTCCCGCTCTCTTTCCCCTCCTTGCTCCCGCTCTCTTTCCCCTCCTTGCTCCCGCTCTCTTTCCCCTCCTTGCTCCCGCTCTCTTTCCCCTCCTTGCTCCCCTCTCTTTCCCCTCCTTGCTCCCGCTCTCTTTCCCCCCTTGCTCCCGCTCTCTTTCCCCCCTTGCTCCCGCTCTCTTTCCCCCCTTGCTCCCGCTCTCTTTCCCCCCCCTTGCTCCCGCTCTCTTTCCCCCCCTTGCTCCCGCTCTCTTTCCCCCCTTGCTCCCGCTCTCTTCCCCTCCCCCTTGCTCCCGCTCTCTTCCCCTCCCCCCTTGCTCCCGCTCTCTTCCCCTCCCCCCTTGCTCCCGCTCTCTTCCCCCCCTGCTCCCGCTCTCTTTCCCCCTTGCTCCCGCTCTCTTCCCCCCTTGCTCCCGCTCTCTTTCCCCCCTTGCTCCCGCTCTCTTTCCCCCCTTGCTCCCGCTCTCTTTCCCTCCCCCTTGCTCCCGCTCTCTTCCCCTCCCCCTTGCTCCCGCTCTCTTCCCCCCCCCTTGCTCCCGCTCTCTTCCCCCCCCTTGCTCCCGCTCTCTTCCCCCCTTGCTCCCGCTCTCTTCCCTCCCCTTGCTCCCGCTCTCTTCCCTCCCCTTGCTCCCGCTCAAATCAAATCAAATTTTATTTGTCACATACACATGGTTAGCAGATGTTAATGCGAGTGTAGCGAAATGCTTGTGCTTCTAGTTCCGACAATGCAGTGATAACCAACAAGTAATCTAACTAACAATTCCAAAACTACTGTCTTATACACAGTGTAAGGGGATAAGGAATATGTACATAAGGATATATGAATGAGTGATGGTACAGAGCAGCATACAGTAGATGGTATCGAGTACAGTATATACATATGAGATGAGTGTGTAGACAAAGTAAACAAAGTGGCATAGTTAAAGTGGCTAGTGATACATGTATTACATAAGGATGCAGTCGATGATGTAGAGTACAGTATATACATATGCATATGAGATGAATAATGTAGGGTAAGTAACATTATATAAGGTAGCATTGTTTAAAGTGGCTAGTGATATATTTACATTTCCCATCAATTCCCATTATTAAAGTGGCTGGAGTTGGGTCAGTGTCAATGACAGTGTGTTGGCAGCAGCCACTCAATGTTAGTGGTGGCTGTTTAACAGTCTGATGGCCTTGAGATAGAAGCTGTTTTTCAGTCTCTCGGTCCCAGCTTTGATGCACCTGTACTGACCTCGCCTTCTGGATGATAGCGGGGTGAACAGGCAGTGGTTCGGGTGGTTGATGTCCTTGATGATCTTTATGGCCTTCCTGTAACATCTGGTGGTGTAGGTGTCCTGGAGGGCAGGTAGTTTGCCCCCGGTGATACGTTGTGCAGTCCTCACTACCCTCTGGAGAGCCTTACGGGTGAGGGCGGAGCAGTTGCCGTACCAGGCGGTGATACAGCCCGCCAGGATGCTCTCGATTGTGCATCTGTAGAAGTTTGTGAGTGCTTTTGGTGACAAGCCTAATTTCTTCAGCCTCCTGAGGTTGAATTGGCGCTGCTGCGCCTTCTTCACGACGCTGTCAGTGTGAGTGGACCAATTCAGTTTGTCTGTGATGTGTATGCCGAGGAACTTAAAACTAGCTACCCTCTCCACTACTGTTCCATCGATGTGGATAGGGGGGTGTTCCCTCTGCTGTTTCCTGAAGTCCACAATCCTCTCCTTAGTTTTGTTGACGTTGAGTGTGAGGTTATTTTCCTGACACCACACTCCGAGGGCCCTCACCTCCTCCCTGTAGGCCGTCTCGTCGTTGTTGGTAATCAAGCCTACCACTGTTGTGTCGTCCGCAAACTTGATGATTGAGTTGGAGGCGTGCGTGGCCACGCAGTCGTGGGTGAACAGGGAGTACAGGAGAGGGCTCAGAACGCACCCTTGTGGGGCCCCCGTGTTGAGGATCAGCGGGGAGGAGATGTTGTTGCCTACCCTCACCACCTGGGGGCGGCCCGTCAGGAAGTCCAGTACCCAGTTGCACAGGGCGGGGTCGAGACCCAGGGTCTCGAGCTTGATGACTAGCTTGGAGGGTACTATGGTGTTGAATGCCGAGCTGTAGTAGACGAACAGCATTCTCACATAGGTATTCCTCTTGTCCAGGTGGGTTAGGGCAGTGTGCAGTGTGGTTGAGATTGCATCGTCTGTGGACCTATTTGGGCGGTAAGCAAATTGAAGTGGGTCTAGGGTGTCAGGTAGGGTGGAGGTGATATGGTCCTTGACTAATCTCTCAAAGCACTTCATGATGACGGAAGTGAGTGCTACGGGGCGGTAGTCGTTTAGTTTAAACTCTCTCTTCCCTCCCCTTGCTCCCGCTCTCTTCCCTCCCCTTGCTCCCGCTCTTACCCCCCCCCTGCTCCCCCCTCTCTTCCCCCCTCTCTCCCCCCCCTTGCTCCCGCTCTCTTCCCCCCCCTTGCTCCCGCTCTCTTCCCCCCTTGCTCCCGCTCTCTTCCCCCCCTTGCTCCCGCTCTCTTCCCTCCCCTTGCTCCCGCTCTCTTCCCTCCCCTTGCTCCCGCTCTCTTCCCTCCCCTTGCTCCCGCTCTCTTCCCTCCCCTTGCTCCTTCCCTCCCCCTCTCCCGCTCTTTTCCCTCCCCCTGCTCCCGCTCTTCTCCCCCCTCCCCTGCTTCCCGCTTCTCCCCCTTCCCGCTCTTCTCCCCCTCCCCTTGCTCCCGCTCTTCTCCCCCTCCCCTTGCTCCCGCTCTTCTCCCCCTCCCCCTGCTCCCGCTCTTCTCCCCCTCCCCTGCTCCCGCTCTTCTCCCCCTCCTCCAGCTCTCTCCCACACCTGCTCCTGCTCCCGCTCTTCCCCCCCCTGGCACTCGAGGGCGCCAGGCTGCCCAGCATTACTCATTCCTGCCAGCATCATTACGCACACCTGCTTCCCTCGTCACTTGCATCACCAATCATTTGGACTCACCTGGACTCAATCACCTGTTATTTCCTTCCCTTTATCTGTCTGTCCTCCAGTTCTGTTCCCTGCTTCCACATTAACGTTCGTATGTTGTTTTGTTACCCATGTGCTGACGCTGTTCCTGTCTTGTTCCTTATTAAATGTTTGACTCCACGTACCTGCTTCTCGACTCCAGTGTCGGTCCTTACACCCACCATCTGATTGTTCTGAAATCATTTCTGTACTTAGTAACAGATACAATTAGCATTCCTGAAACATTATTTTGTTGAAATATAATTTGATCTCTGAGAAATTAAGCTAAATCATTACACTGAAATTGGCAATTTTAATGTATAGGATTCAGATTGTATTCAATAAATGTAGTACCCAACATCTGATTTGGGCCAAAGGTTCTTCCTACTAATGAGTAACATGAGAAATCTCCCAAAATATGTCGAAAGCCACCCATGGACCCCCCGCACCCCATGGCAATCCCACCCCAACAACCAGTATACAGTATCAGTTCTCTGTTTGGCAGGTATTATGAAGCTGTGGCTTGGTGTATTGCTTCTCCATACCATGTAACATTCCCTGTGAATCTGGTGTTTTTTCCCCCTCCTTTTCAGATCCATTTTTAATTGAAGTCGCTTCCAGTATTTACCATAAAGTAGTGTGAAAATACCAGGTTTTGACCATTTGATGCCGCTGTTTATGCTATACCGCCACATTCGTTTATCCAGTCTCTTGCGTTTATTTAATACAGTACCAGTCAAAAGTTTGTACACACCCACTCATTCAATGGTTTTTGTTTATTTTGACAATCTTTTACATTGTAGAATAATAGTGAAGACATCAAAACGATGAAATAACACATGGAATTATGTAGTCACCAAGAAAGTGGTAAACAAAACCGACCTCCACATGTGTGGTTCCCACCATGAAGCACGGAGGAGGTGGTATGTGGGGGGGGGGCTTTGCTGGTGACACTGTCTGATTGATTTAGAATTCAAGGCACACCATTGCTACCACAGCATTCTGCAGCGATACGCCATCCTAGTTTGGGCTTAGTGGGACTATCATTTGTTTTTCAACAGGACAATGACCCAACACACCTCCAGGCTGTGTAAGGGCTATTTGACCAAGAAGGAGAGTGATGGAGTGCTGCATCAGATGACCTGGCCTCCACAATCGCCAGCCTCAACCCAATTGAGATGGTTTGGAATCAGTTGGACCGCAGAGTGAAGGAAAAGCAGCCAATAAGTGCTCAGCATATGTTGGAACTCTTTCAAGACTGTTGGAAAGTCATTCCTCATGAAGCTGGTTGAGAGAATGCCAAGAGTGTGCAAAGCTGTCATCAAGGCAAAGGGTGGCTACTTTGAAGAATCTCAAATAGAAAATATATTTTGATTTGTTGAACACTTTAATTGGTTACTACATTATTGCATATATGTTATTTCATAGTTTTGATGTCTTAACTATCATTCTACAATAAAGAAAAACCCAGGAATGTGTAGGTGTGTCCAAACTGTTGTCTGGTACTGTATATCACAACATTTCCTTCGCAACTTTGGTTTTCTACCCAATAAATTTGTCTCATTATGAAAATAAATTGTGTGGTCATCCTAACAATTCAAGCCAGTCCTCCATGAAAGCAATTGCGTTTGTCATAATAGCAACCTAATGCTTCAACCCAACTCTGCTTGAATAGTCCAAGTGGCCACTCTCTGGGAGAGATATTTCAATGCAAGACTTTTCCTACAAACTTTGATGGAGAAATGGGCTAGGGACTAAAATGTTGTGACAACCCTAATAATATAATGAATTGCATGGCAGTCTTGTGTTTTTCAATGCAATTATCAGGAAACAGCTCTATATGTAATGTGATTAGTGACATTTACGATTAAAACCAAACCATTACAATTGCAAAACACTTTACAGTGTGTGGTTGGGATTTTACTATTGAAGACCATTTGAGACCATAACATTGAAACCATTAGAACTACTGTAGCCTAATGGTTTGCTTGTTCACCAGGAATGGTCAAACAGTAGCTAATCCAGACCTTTTTTTGAAGGGAATGAACCACACACAAAGGGTATGTTACATGGACACAGATTAAGCGTAAAAGGACAAACTGATTTGCTTTCATGGAGGACTGACTTGAATTGTGAGGATAACCACTCACTTTATTTTCATCATGAGCCAAATCTATAGATTTTTCTACCCAAAGTTGCATAGAAAATGTTGTGATCTATTTGGTGTCTTCACTGCCATTGTCAACATGTCCCTGATTTAAGTCTGTAATACCAACATGTATCAAGCAGACCATTTACATTTACATTACATTTAAGTCATTTAGCAGACGCTCTTATCCAGAGCGACTTACAAATTGGTGCATTCACCTTATGACATCCAGTGGGACAGTCACTTAACAATAGTGCATCTAAAACTTAGGGGGGGGTGGGGTGAGAGGGATTACTTAACCTATCCTAGGTATTCCTTAAAGAGGTGGGGTTTCAGGTGTCTCCGGAAGGTGGTGATTGACTCCGCTGTCCTGGCGTCGTGAGGGAGTTTGTTCCACCATTGGGGGGCCAGGGCAGCGAACAGTTTTGACTGGGCTGAGCGGGAGCTGTACTTCCTCAGTGGTAGGGAGGCGAGCAGGCCAGAGGTGGATGAACGCAGTGCCCTTGTTTGGGTGTAGGGCCTGATCAGAGCCTGGAGGTACTGAGGTGCCGTTCCCCTCACAGCTCCGTAGGCAAGCACCATGGTCTTGTAGCGGATGCGAGCTTCAACTGGAAGCCAGTGGAGAGAACGGAGGAGCGGGGTGACGTGAGAGAACTTGGGAAGGTTGAACACCAGACGGGCTGCGGCGTTCTGGATGAGTTGAAGGGGTTTAATGGCACAGGCAGGGAGCCCAGCCAACAGCGAGTTGCAGTAATCCAGATGGGAGATGACAAGTGCCTGGATTAGGACCTGCGCCGCTTCCTGTGTGAGGCAGGGTCGTACTCTGCGGATGTTGTAGAGCATGAACCTACAGGAACGGGCCACCGCCTTGATGTTAGTTGAGAACGACAGGGTGTTGTCCAGGATCACGCCAAGGTTCTTGGCGCTCTGGGAGGAGGACACAATGGAGTTGTCAACCGTGATGGCGAGATCATGGAACGGGCAGTCCTTCCCCGGGAGGAAGAGCAGCTCCGTCTTGCCGAGGTTCAGCTTGAGGTGGTGATCCGTCATCCACACTGATATGTCTGCCAGACATGCAGAGATGCGATTCGCCACCTGGTCATCAGAAGGGGGAAAGGAGAAGATTAATTGTGTGTCGTCTGCATAGCAATGATAAGAGAGACCATGTGAGGTTATGACAGAGCCAAGTGACTTGGTGTATAGCGAGAATAGGAGAGGGCCAAGAACAGAGCCCTGGGGACACCAGTGGTGAGAGCGCGTGGTGAGGAGACAGATTCTCGCCACGCCACCTGGTAGGAGCGACCTGTCAGGTAGGACGCAATCCAAGCGTGGGCCGCGCCGGAGATGCCCAACTCGGAGAGGGTGGAGAGGAGGATCTGATGGTTCACAGTATCGAAGGCAGCCGATAGATCTAGAAGGATGAGAGCAGAGGAGAGAGAGTTAGCTTTAGCAGTGCGGAGCGCCTCCGTGATACAGAGGAGAGCAGTCTCAGTTGAATGACTAGTCTTGAAACCTGACTGATTTGGATCAAGAAGGTCATTCAGAGAGAGATAGCGGGAGAGCTGGCCAAGGACGGCACGTTCAAGAGTTTTGGAGAGAAAAGAAAGAAGGGATACTGGTCTGTAATTGTTGACATCGGAGTGATCGAGTGTAGGTTACCACCATAGTCTACTACCGCATGGCAAGCGGTACCGGAGTGCCAAGTCAAGGACAAAAAGTATTCTCAACAGTTTTTACCCCCAAGCCATATGATTCCTGAACAGGTAATCAAATGGGTACCTGGACTATTTGCATTGTGCCACCCCCCCTTCCCCCAGCCCCTCTCTTATGCTGTTGCTGCTCTCTGTTTATCATATATGCACAGTCACTTTAACTATACATTCATGTACATATGTACATACTTCCTCAACACCATTCTGTATACTTCTGGCCCTTCTTTGGACACTGTGTTAACCTCTCTAGGGTAGGTGTGATGCTAGCGTCCCACTTGGCCAACATCCAGTGATATTGCAGAGCGCCAAATTCAAATACAGAAATACTCTTTTTTTTTTTTTTTTATTTTTTACATAGTTTTAAAGATGAACTTCTTGTGAATCCAACCACTGTCAGATTTTTAAAATGCTTTATGGTGAAAGCATACCTTACAATTATTTGAGAACATAGCCCAGCAGACAAATCATTACAAACAGTAACCAGACAAGTAGAAGAGTTACACAAGTCAGAAATACAGATAAAATTAATCACTTACCTTTGATGATCTTCATATGTTTGCACTTATTTATTCAATAAATGTTCCTTTTGTTCGATAAAGTCTCTCTTTATCTGAAAATCTCCGTTTTGTTTGCGCGTTTTCTTCAGTAATCCACAGGCTCAAACGCAGTCACAACAGGCAGACAAAAAAATCCAAATTGTATCTGTAAAGTTCATAGAAACATGTCAAACGATGTTTATATTCAATCATCAGGTTGTTTTTAGCCTAAATAATCGATAATATTTCAACCGGACAATAACGTCGTCAATATAAAAGGTAAACAAGAAAGGCACTCTCTCGGTCGTGCGCATGAAAAAGCTCTGACACGGCAGGGTCCACTCATTCCGACTGATCTTACTCCCTCATTTTTCAGAATACTAGCCTGAAACAATTTCTAAAGACTGTGGAAGGCATAGGAACTGCAATTTGAGTCCTAAGTCAATGGATACTGTAATGGCATTGAATAGAAAAAAATAAAAGATCCTACTTCCTGAAGGGATTTCTCAGGTTTTCGCCTGCCAAATCAGTTCTGTTATACTATTTTAACAGTTTTGGAAACTTGAGTGTTTTCTATCAAATCTACTAATTATATGCATATCCTATCTTCTGGGCCTGAGTAGAAGGCAGTTTAATTTGGGCATGCTTTTCATCCAAAATTCCAAATGCTGCCCCCTACCCTAGAAAAGTTAACAACCCTCCAGATGAGCTTCAATGCCTTACAACTCTCCTTCCGTGGCCTCCAACTGCTCTTAAATACAAGTAAAACTAAATGCATGCTCTTCAACCGATCGCTGCCTGCACCTGCCCGCCCGTCCAGCATCACTACCTTGGACGGTTCTGACTTAGAATATGTGGACAACTACAAATGCCTAGGTGTCTGGTTAGACTGTAAACTCTCCTTCCAGAACATCTTCAATCCAAAGTCAAATCTAGAATTGGCCTCCTATTTCGCAACAAAGTATCCTTCACTCATGCTGCCAAACATACCCTCGTAAAACTGACCATCCTACCGATCCTCGACTTTGGTGATGTCATTTACAAAATAGACTCCAATACCCTACTCAATCAATTGGATGCAGTCTATCACAGTGCCATCCGTTTTGTCACCAAAGCCCCATATACTACCCACCACTGCGACCTGTACGCTTCATACTCGTCGCCAAACCCACTGGCCCCATGTCATCTACAAGACCCTGCTAGGTCAAGTCCCCCCTTATCTCAGCTCAGGTCACCATAGCATCACCCACCTGTAGCACGCGCTCCAGCAGGTATCTCTCTGGTCACCCCCAAAACCAATTCTTCCTTTGGCCGCCTCTCCTTTCAGTTCTCTGCTGCCAATGACTGGAACGAACTACAAAAATCTCTGACACTGGAAACACTTATCTCCCTTACTAGCTTTAAGCACCCGCTGTCAGAGCAGCTCACAGATTACTGCACCTGTACACAGCCCATCTATAATTTAGCCCAAACAACTACCTTTTCCCCTACTGTATTTATTTATTTATTTATTTATTTATTTTGCTTCTTTGCACTCCATTATTTCTCTCTAATTTGCACATTCTTCCACTGCAAATCTACCATTCCAGTGTTTTACTTGCTATATTGTATTTACTTCACCACCATGGCTTTACCTCCCTTATCTCACCTCATTTGCTCACATTGTATATAGACTTATTTTTCTACTGTATGTTTGTTTTACTCTGTGTTGTTTTATGTGTCAAACTGCTTTGCTTTATCTTGGCCAGGTCGCAATTGTAAATGAGAACTTGTTCTCAACTTGCCTACCTGGTTAAATAAAAGGTGAGAAAAAAAAACTGGCCCGACCAACCAGTTCTCCCGCACATTGGCTAACCAGGCTATCTGCATTGTGTCCCGCCACCCACCACCCCCTCTTTACGCTACTGCTACTCTCTGTTCATCATGTATGCATAGTCACTTTAACCATATCTACATGTACATACTACCTCAATCAGCCTGACTAACAGGTGTCTGTATATAGCCTCTCTACTTTTATAGCCTCTCTACTTTTATAGCCTCGCTACTGTTATAGCCTCGCTACTGTTTCTCACTGTCTTTTTACTGTTGCTTTTATTCCTTTACTTCTCTATTGTTCACCTAATACCTTTTTTGCACTATTTTGTTAGAGCCTGTAAGTAAGCATTTCACTGTTTTATTCAGCGCACGTGATTTGATTTAATAACCACGAGACCAGCAAAATAGATGTGTCCGTATAGCAGCAACACCGACATCTAGTGGTCAAAACCCAGTACTCTCACACTACTTTATGGTATATAATGCAAGCAACATAAATTACACATTTCTCTGAACAGGGGAAAAAACCATTACCAGATTCTGAGGGAATACATTACATGGTATGGAGAAGAAATACTTCAAGCCGCAACTTCATACTAGTTGTCAAACAGAGAACTTCTACTGTATACTGGTTTGGGGAAGGATTGGCATGGGGTGTGGTCGCCGTGGGTGGCTTTTGACATGTTATTTTTATTCCTGGTGTCTTACTCATTGGTAGGAAAAAGGTTGGTCGAAATCGGATTTTGGGTACTATATTTATTGAATATGATCCAAATACCCTAAATTAAAATGGCCAATTTGGGTGCAATCAATTAGCTTAATTTGTCAGAGATTAAATTAAACTACAGAACAATCTGAGATGGTTGGTGTCATGGCTTGCTGAAATGACATGGAACGATTCGATTGCATTATCATTACTGTACAAGTAGTCAGTATTCTATCTGCTTTCAGCTGAGAAAATGAAGAAAAGCAAGGGAAAGGTGAACACCACTGAGAAGGAGTTTGTGTTTGGGTTCAGGGCAGGGAGGAATGACTGTGTCCTCAAAGTACCTCTGCAATTCCCTGTCCAAGAAAATGTCAGTGACCTTCATGGACGACTTATGCTGCTGCACAATATACCTTGCTTTGTTGAGAATGGTAATGAGATTTCCAATAAACTAAATGTAATTAAATTCAAAACCAAGCACATTGATATATTCAACAACTTAGTCTCTTTTATTCATCCATACATGCCTTTTGGTACAAATACTTTGATGTATCTTGGTTTAGAACTGAGGAGCACACTGTCCATGTTTATTGAGATCGAAACCATCCAGGACTATGACAGAGAAGCAGATTTGGCCCTACAGAGACTGACAACAGGAGAGGTGGACATCAACCCACTTACAAACACATGGGCCAAGACCTACTCAGAGGTAAAATCATTACTCAAAACCAAAGACCACGTTACAAGCATTTTTTCGTATAAACCTTCGCCCCGAAAGCAGAATTTGGCCCGTGGGTGATTTTATTTGCCCGATTCTTGTCATTCTCCGTTGACCTCTCTCATCAACGAGCTGTTTTCGCCCACAGGACTGCCACTGACTGGATGTTTTTTATTTGTTGCACCATTCTCTGTAAACCCTAGACAATGTCGTGTGTGAAAAGCCCTGTTACTGAGATACTGGATCTGGTGCGCCTGGCACCGACAATCATACCATGTTCAAAGCTGCTTAAGTCAGTTGTTTTGCCCATTCTAACGTTCAATCGAACAGTAACTGACTGTCTCAATGCCTGTCTGCCTGTTTTATATAGTAAGCCACGGCCACGTGACTCCCTGTCTGTAGGAGCGATCCATTTTCGTGAACGGGATGTTGTACCTAATAAACTGTCAAATCAAATTTTATTTGTCACATACATATGGTTAGCAGATGTTAATGTGAGTGTAGCGAAATGTTTGTGCTTCTTGTTCCGACAATGCAGGAAAACCAACGAGTAATCTAACCTAACAAATTCATAACTACCTTATACACAAGTGTAAAGGAATGAATTGTATGTACATAAAAATATATGAATGAGTGATAGTACAGAACGGCATTGGCAAGATGCAGTAGATGGTATCGAGTACAGTATATACATATGAGTAATGTAGGGTATGTAAACATATACAAGTAGCATTGTTTAAAGTGGTAGTGATACATGTATTACATCAAGATGGCAAGATGCAGTGGATGGTATAGAGTACAGTATATGCATACAGTGGGGCAAAAAGTATTTAGTCAGCCACCAATTGTGCAAGTTCTCCCACTTAAAAAGACGAGAGCCCTGTAATTTTCATCATATGTACACTTCAACTATGACAGACAAAATTAGAAGAAAGAAAATCACATTGTAGGATTTTTAATGAATTTATTTGCAAATTATGGTGGAAAATAGGTATTTGGTCACCTACAAACAAGCAATATTTCTGGCTCTCACAGCCTTCTTTAAGAGGCTCCTCTGTCCTCCACTCGTTACCTGTATTAATGGAACCTGTTTGAACTTGTTATCAGTAGAAAAGACACCTGTCCACAACCTCAAACGGTCACACTCCAAACTCCACTATGGCCAAGACCAAAGAGCTGTCAAAGAACACCAGAAACAAAATTGTAGACCTGCACCGGGCTGGGAAGACTGAATCTGCAATAGGTAAGCAGCTTTGTTTGAAGAAATCACCTGTGGGAGCAATTATTAGGAAATTGAAGACATACAAGACCACTGATAATATCCCTCGATCTGGGACTCCACGCAAGATCTCACCCCGTGGGGAAAAATGATCACAACGGTGAGCAAAAATCCCAGAACCACACGGGGGGACCTAGTGAATGACCTGCAGAGACCTGGGACCAAAGTAACAAAGCCTACCATCAGTAACGCACTACGCCGCCAGGGACTCAAATCCTGCAGTGCCAAACGTGTCCCCCTGCTTAAGCCAGTACATATCCAGGCCCGTCTGAAGTTTGCTAGAGAGCATTTGGATGATCCAGAAGAAGATTGGGAGAATGTCATATGGTCAGATGAAACCAAAATAGACCTTTTTGGTAAAAACTCAACTCCTCGTGTTTGGAGGACAAAGAATCCTGAGTTGCATCCAAAGAACACCATACCTACTGTGACGCATGGGGGTGGAAACATCATGCTTTGGGGCTGTTTTTCTGCAATGGGACCAGGACGACTGATCAGCAAGGGCATTGAAGATGAAACGCGGCTGGGTCTTTCAGCATGACAATGATCCCAAACACACCGCCTGGGCAATGAAGGAGTGGCTTCGTAAGAAGCATTTCAAGGTCCTGGAGTGGCCTAGCCAGTCTCCAGATCTCAACCCCATAGAAAATCTTTGTAGGGAATTGAAAGTCTGTGTTGCCCAGCAACAGCCCCAAAACATCACTGCTCTAGAGGAGATCTGCATGGAGGAATGGGCCAAAATACCAGCAACAGTGTGTGAAAACCTTGTGAAGACTTACAGAAAACATTTGACCTCTGTCATTGCCAACAAAGGGTATATAACAAAGTATTGAGATAAACTTTTGTTATTGACCAAATACTTATTTTCCACCATAATTTGCAAATAAATTAATTTAAAAAATCCTACAATGTGATTTTCTGGATTTTTTTTCTTCTAATTGTGTCTGTCATGGTTGAAATGTACCTATGATGAAATTTACAGGCCTCATCTTTTTAAGTGGGAGAACTTGCACTGACTAAATACTTTTTTGCCCCACTGTATATGTATGTATGCATTTCGCTACACCCGCAATAACATCTGCTAAGTATGTGTATGCAACCAATAACATCTGCTAAGTATGTGTATGCAACCAATAACATCTGCTAAGTATGTGTATGCAACCAATAACATTTGATTTATACAGTGCAACCTGTATTCTTATGCTATTGAAAAATCCAATTATCTCAAAGACGAGCTCAAGAAGTGTTAGCATACTGTGCACATTGAGGATATTATCTTCAGTGTCTGAGCTGTAGTCATAGATCATTATGTTGATACAGGAAGTCAGTAAGTCAGACAATTGACTGCTTCTTAAGTTTGGAACAATGTATTAAACATTTTTTGCCAACAGTTGCCTGGAGTTGCCAAGTTGTAGTGTTTGACTTTGATAAGTTGCAGCTCATCGATTTTTTTATTTTTTTATACACTGCAGGAAATGTTGCAATTCCAGACCTGCATCATCTGTCTGACAGTCTGAAGTGTATATTGTATATCATTAAAACAGCTGTGGTCCGATGAGAGTTATTAATAGACATTATGGCTTTCAATTTAAATGGATCAAAAAGCAGACTCCTCGTGAAAAAAATCCCTTTGAAACAGAATATCTTCCTTATTTTGTTTTTTTAAGAAGGTCAACGAGATCATCTGCTTCATGCACTTCAAAGCTCTGGACTTTAAATTCTGCTGCCACTTGCTCAAGCACTTATGAAAAGAAAGAAGGCTGCCCCTCCTATAAAGCTCTGTTGGCTCACTGCTGTGGTGCATACAGGATTACCATTAACATTTTTCTGCACTAGCACAGAAGTACTCATAGACAATGTCCAGTGTATTTTAAGGAACTCCAAAGTTCTTTTAATGTCTATCATGTTTGTTGCATAAAGATTCCCAGACTTGTATTAATGGAGGAAGTTCACACTCTAAATACTATTCTATACATTCTAAATATGACAGAAGTATGAGGTCGCTCTCTTAGCTTTGCCTCTATTGGGTTTGTTTAGGAAAACCATATAATGCTTTTCAGTCAAAATAGTTGCCTGGGTCTTTCATACTGTGCTGTGTCACTCACTTCTGCACTTCCTACAATGTCCTGTGATCTACTGAACAATGTCTTCCTGTGATTTTCCTTCGCTCTCAGAAGGTTACTCCCACACCAATGCCATTATTCTCTTTTGCTTGTTACTCTTTAGACTACACTGGAACATGCTTGTCCTGAGGAGCCCAGCTGGGATGAGGACTTTGCAGATGTTTACCACGAGCTCATCCATTCCCCGGCCTCTGACACTCTGCTCAACCTGGAACACAACTACTTTGTCAGTGTCTCAGAGCTCATCAGTGAGAGAGACATGGAGCTGAAGAAGTTACAAGAGTGGTTGGTATGACCATAGAGATGAGTCCTCAAGTGCAAAGTAGCCAATTAAATCATCGGAATTGAACTTACTGTCATATAACAAATGCCTAAAGTGTTTTGCATGGTTCCTTTTTCAACTCCCAGGCAGGCAACAGAGATGGACAAAGTCATGCAAGAACTAGGAAAGACCATGACTGACCAGGATGTAAATGCAGTTGCATCTCAACACTTCGATGCCCAGCAGGTAAGACACAGAGCCAATCTGGTTGGCCATTTAAGCTACAAGCATTGTAATGCTCTATGTACAAAGATACATAGTCATAGAGATGTACGATTGGTGATTCTTCTGTCTGGTCAGGTGCTGGAGAACAAGTGGGCCAATGAACTGAAACAGGTGACTCATATTCAGAAGCAGGAGTATCAGGAGTGGGTGATCAAACTGCACCAGGACATGCAGAACCCCAATAACAGCACTATTAAGTGTGTGTGTGTGTGTGTGTGTGTGTGTGTGTGTGTGTGTGTGTGTGTGTGTGTGTGTGTGTGTGTGTGTGTGTGTGTGTGTGTGTGTGTGTGTGTGTGTGTGTGTGTGTGTGTGTGTGTGTGTGTGTGTGTGTGCTTTTGAATGCATGTGTGCATTCTAGGGGGATGTTCCTTGAAATCTCACTAATCCTTCACCTTCTTACAGTGAAGCAAAATTGGTTAAATCAGATAATGAATAGATGAGTCGTGCTTAAATGGGAAAGAAAGCTTGCAGACACAGTTGAATGAAATTTGCACACAGCAGCACTTTCAAGAGGCATTGAAATGGCATACAAGCTCAAATGTTTTTTCTTTTGCTATATATGTCTTAATTATTTTTTATGTACAGTGTAGTTTGTCAGTCCCAATATAATTCATCTGGGGTTGGTTTGTGTCTGTTCATCTTCCAGCCTGGTTCCAGATCTGTTTGTGCTGTCTTGCCAACTTCTATGATCATTGGCGTGGGCAAGAAAGCACAAACAGATCCGGGACAAGGCATCTTGTGAACCGTATCCTTTACAGTGTGATGTTGTGTTTGTCAGTGAGGAGATCAAGGTGCAGCCGAGCCAGCTGACAGAGGAGTCTGAGCCTGGGGTCAGGCTGTATGAGGAGCAGCGACAGCTGGAGGAGAGCTTCACCATCCACTTAGGTACTATACTGTCTGTGTCCCCATGGAAACACTGCTGCCTGGTCCAACATGCCCATGATAAAAATAAACCTCGATGACAGCTAATTAATTTACACTGAACTTCCTGACATCGTAAAATGTAAGACATCCTGTACATTATATATTTTTGTGTTTGTTTCCGTATGTATTTTGATGGTGTTGCTGTGGTGTTGTCCAGGTGCACAGCTGAAGACAATGCACAACCTGCGACTGGTGCGGGCGGACATACTGGACTTCTGTAAGCACCGTCGCCATGGCAGCAGAGGGACCAAGCTGAGGCGGCTGCAGACTGCTCTGTCGCTCTACTCCTCGTCCATGTGTGGCCTGGTATTGCTGGTGGACAACAGGGTCAACTCATACAGTGGCATTAAGAGAGGTGAGAGGTCAAGGGCCAAATGTCAGGGGCAAACATAAAGCAGGGGGACCACACTGTTAGACCCTGTTAGTTACATTTACATTTAAGTCATTTAGCAGACGCTCTTGATAAGTGAGAGGATGAAACAGATTTATAATCTTATTGCCATGACCACATTTGAAGGTGTTTTTCTTTGGCTTTATGGCACCAGTGAGTTAGATGTTTTAGCATGATTTAGCATTTTAGCATGACAATAGCTCAAAGGTTTTGTCACAGTAAAAACATTCTCCAACCCCAAAACCTCCGTAACCATTGTGAGATTATAATTAATCAATGTAATGAATCCTCGTCATCATGTGTTTATATGTTTTCCCCAGACTTTGCCACGGTATCCAAAGAGTGTACAGACTTCCACTTCCCTCGGCTGGAGGAGCAGCTGGAGGTTGTCCAGCAAGTGATGCTTTATGCCCGGTCTCAGACCAGCAAGCACAAAGACCAGCCTGGTGAGTCAGTCACACACACCAGCAGCCCACCACTGGCGAAAAGTAAATCATACTTCTGAGAGTGTTTTTTAATCATTATACTGTGTATATCCAATAGCTGCAATGAGAAACTGCCAATTTTCCAGCCATTCTCTATATAACTTGCAAAAATGGCCTTGTGGTATCACAGTGAAAAAGTCTGAACAAAGATGCGTTAATTCACTTGTATTTCTTCCCCAGACTCTGACTTTAATTACATGATGATTGAGATGAGTGTTCTCTGTAAGAGGACTGGATAGACCGTGATAATGTAACTATGAAATACAGGTAACTGCCAAAATAAAGGTAACACCAACATCGTGTCTTAATAGTAGTAGGGCGTTGAGCCACCAGAACAGCTTCAATGCGCCTTAACATAGAATCTACAAGTGTCTGTAACTCTATTAGACGGATGTGACACCCTTCTTCCACAAGAAATTCCATAATTTGGTGTTTCCTTAATTTTGGCAGTTATCTGTATACAAGGTACAGTTAGAACAATGTTAAAGATCCTGCTGGCCCAGTAAAGTAATGTTTGTTCAATGTTCGAGCAAAGGAAAAGTCAGTGGCCTGTTGGGGATTATGTCAGGACGGAAGGGACAATACTTTTTTGACATCATCGCCAACGTGTGTTGTCGGAAACCTCAGTCAAGATCCTTATTACAATGAATCCCCATTGAATGGTTGTTTAAGTGGAGAGAAAAGCTGAGTATAGAAACATTCCTCCTAGCTATCAGGCTTTATACGGATGGACTTATGACCTCTGTTGTTGCTATTGTCATCTATTTCCTCAGGTTATCTTTGCACAAGTTTTGCATACAGGAAATGCAGAAGTCATCTCTTGTTTTCCCATTGACAGAGGTTCCTAGGAATGGAAGTAGTTGTGAAGATAAGAACCAAAATGTGGAAAAGAATTCTTCCAATATCTTACCAGGTAAAGTTGACTGAATATGTGGTTTTATCTTGGCCTAAGTCTTTAAGGGGCAGATCCTAACTTTGTGCATTGATGTCAAGGTGAACATTTGGCTTAAGTGGAAGAAAGGATTCACTCCTAAATGAAACCAACCTTATTAGAAATAGGCCAAGTCATTTCTAAACTTTCTTCTTCTATCATCCTCTCCAGGTGAATTCTACATCTCCCGCCACTCCAACCTGTCTGAGGTCCACATAGTGTTCCACCTGTGTGTGGATGACAACGTCCGCTCAGGTAACATTACGGCCCGGGAACCTGCCATCATGGGCCTGCGCAACATCCTCAAGGTCTGCTGCACGCATGATGTCACCAACATCACCATCCCTCTGCTACTGGTCCACGACATGTCAGAGGTGAGAGAGAGCCTTATGTTATATGTGTAAAAGCAGAAGGTAATATATATACCTCGAGGTCCCAGAAGTCAGATTCATAATGCATGTACAACAGTACATTATTTACAGGTGAGAGATGACAGTTAGTTATACATATGCTATGCTGTATGTGTAATTGGTTCAGGGCTCGACATTAATGCTTCTCCGCTTGCCCAGGGCAAGTAAAACAAATTGTCGGACAAGCAGATTATAGGTTTAAGTTGTCTGACTTGACAAAAACATCTAAATATATATATATCAAACAATTAGGCTACTCTGATCAGAATTTGATCAAAGTCTCCTGCGATGTGTTGCGCACTGTCCTCCGAATCTCTGCAGAGCGCTTTGGAGTATAATTATTGGAGGCTCGCTTTGACAGGCATGATCGGTCTTTCAATCATGCAGTCGTGAGATGTGTTTTTGAGATAATTGAAAGCGAAAGGGGGATACCTAATCAGTTGTAAAACTGAATGCATTCAACTGAAATGTGTCTACAGAGAGGTGTGGGGGGGGCTACCTTAATCGACATCCACATCATCGGCGCCCGGGGAACAGTATGTTAACTGCCTTGCTCAGTGGCAGAACGACAGATTGTTACCTCGTCAGCTCGGGATTCGATTCAGCAACCTTTCTGTTATTGGCCCAACGCTCCTACCTGCCAGGCTACCTGCCGCACAGTGTGCACATTTGTTGATATTAATTGCTAGCTAGTGACTTATTTGCCCAGTTATAGCACATTTTGGGTCAGCAATGAAAATCCTGGAAAAGTAATGGTGTGTGCATCACCTGCATGTGTTCCAGTCCGAGTGGGCTATTTCCAGAGGAGAGAGAGAGAGAGACATTGCGCAGCAGGTAAAACTAGATAACCAGCCAAACTACACTATGTTTTGAATGGCTAGTTAACTATTATCATGTATTAATGTCATTGTCATGTCCGATGTCCTAAAATAACTTTCCACCGGCAAAGTATAACCGCCAATGGCCGACACGTAGCTGATACGGGTGCGCAAATGCTGCATACGCCGGCTGTAAAACTGTCACTCAAACACTCAAAATTGTCTGTTGAGAAATAATTCTGACACCGTTGGAAAGGAAGGATTCCCCTCTACTCAATACTGGTCAGGTAATTCTGACAAAGTAAAAAAATATTCTTATAATAGCCTAATTGACAAGTAACTCCTATGCTGTCAAGATCTCCCCTGAACACAGAATATTTTAGCCTTACATAAACATGTCTTTGTTAGCTACCTTGCCCATCTTAGCCATTTGATCACTGTTTCATTGGTTGTAATTGTAATGTTGCAGGGTGGCCAACCATCCTCCAGGAGAGCTACTGAGTGTGCAGGATTTTGCTCCAGCCCTGCATGAACACACCACATTGTAAAGAAAAAATAGGTGCTCAAGGTGACCTTGATAAGCTGACTGGTGTGTTTGCGCAGGGTTGTATCAAAAGCCTGCATACCCAGTAGCTTTTTGGATGGAGGGTTGACGGACCACATGTGTTTTATACAGTAACCTATAAATGCAGTATTTGACCTTGTTGGGGGTTAAGTACCTTGCTTCAGGCTACAACGGCAGGAGATATAATGCACTGGATCAGAGACCAGGAGTGTTTCATTGTCAATACCAGTGATAATAATGAATGTATTTTATGAAGTGGCTCCTTGCATCATACAACATCATTTTCAGTCATGGTTTTGGCAATGGTGATGTTTTGTAGAAGAAAAGGGGTGTGTGAAAATATTTGATAACTTTGACTGTACAGTTAGATAATAAGTAATCACAAGCTCTAAAAAAATATTAATGTAGCCTGAAATGATTGAATCACCCAATTTTATATTTAACTTTATGGTGTATGATTCAGTTGTTTTGTGAGTGAACCCAGTGAACTGAACTGACCACTCGTCATTCCATGGTTAGATGATTAGTAGAGAAAGGAGAAATGGATGAAAAATGGACTGACGAAGAAGGAGAGGAGGAGTAATGAATGTGTCCTATTTCCTGCCTTAGGAACTGATTTGTCTTTTGAGTGCCGCTATGCCCCTCCTACCCTTCAGTTAAACAGTTGTGTTTTTCGTCAGTCTGTTGTCCTCATCCCCAGTGTCATCCTGACATGTTCCTACCCTGTCCCATGGCACATTCACAAGCCTTTGATACTGTGTCCCTTAATGAACTCCTCCTCCACATCTCTACTTGTTCATTCAGTACAACCATACCTCAGCAGTGCTCTTAGCATTTCCTCCATTCAGGAGTAGAGGAGGAGGGAAAAGTGGAGAGTCTTGAACTGTTGTGTTTACTCAAACTCTGACTATACAGTGCACGGTACACACAGGGTGGGGGGACAACGGTAGCATTGATAGACAGCAGCACTCCTGAGTCCACATGGAGGCACCCAGAATTAAAAAACAACCATTACTCAACAAGCTGCTGCCTGATGTAGAGTAGACCTCCTCACTGTAGTCTAGAGAGGGCTCTGTCCTTATCATGCCACAACAAGTCAAAGCAGGAGCTCGCTCACAAATGTACTCTGTGTGGTGTTCTCGCTTCCTAAGCTGCAGGAACCAAAGAATCTTAATTATCTGTAATTTTATAATTTAAAAGCATTTCTGTCTGGAGTCTTCTTTTCCAGTGCTTTTTTTCCAACTGATGGATTGTACTTTTGCCCAACTCAGGCCTATATACAGAAGCATAATGACCAGCATAGTTGGTCAAAGGAGCCATAGAAGGCAATGAGCTCTACACCCACAGATTTCTTTCAAGGAACATTACTTTTATTCTCTATGAAAAGCTGTTGTTTGACAATGTCAGGAAGGCAGAAGAGAAGGGAACAGTGAGGGGATGACAGAGGATAGAAGGCTCATGTTCCACCATCCTATGGCCCGACTGACTCCTTTTATTCTCTCCCCTGCAGGAGATGACTATCCCATGGTGCCTGAGGCGGGCTGAGCTGGTCTTCAAATGTGTCAAAGGTGAGAGAGTAAGATGTACCAGTGTAATTTTCCCCTCTTGTGTTACCTCTGAGACCTCTCAGTCCTAACTTAAGATGTTTCCCTCTACAGGTTTCATGATGGGGATGGCATCGTGGGATGGAGGGATCTCACAGACAGTCCAGTTTCTAGTTCCACAGGTAAGAAAACAGGTCTGGCTGGCTGCTGCTGATCTGGTCAGAACCTAATTGACTCACACATAGTATGCATTGTATTGCGGAATATATATTTTTAGCAACATTTATTTAGGTTTAGAACTGTATCACTACAGTTGAATGTACACAACCAGACAGGTTAGATGTCTCTGACAAGGACTCAGAAAACAACACCAAAGCATTGTCTGTTTTCACTATTCAGGGCTGATTAGTCTTTGACACCACTCATAACTAGTATTATAGGTTGATTAAGTGTTGCCTGCCAAATGTGATTTAGTGAAGCCCCAGAATGAACCCTATTTGAAGCAAAAACAAGTACTTGAGGAAAAGATTCTGATCGTATCTTTCGGAACAGGAAGTTAAACACACTTTGGAGTTGGAGCTATTGCTTGTCCCAGCCATTCAGCATCCAACAATAGTACCCCTGTACAGTATGTCTCACAAAGGCACAGCTGGTCTTATGTACTCTCCAAATACACTTCGGAGTGTACACAGTGTACCTACATTCAATTTACCATTACAAGAAAAAGATTCCCGGAAGCTCAACATAAAACATATGTAACTTGGTCTCAGTCTATAGTGTCACTGTGTGATGAAAATGTTATGACATTAATTATAATAATAATACGTTGTTTAGGTCAAATAATATTATGCTGACTGCTCCTATATGTATTATTTTGTAAATACATTCTGTTAATAGTTCAGTAAAGTTTAAAAGCAACGTACTGGCAGTCTACATCTCATCCGAGAAATTATATTCTGGAGCACCCTTATTTCTCAATAAAAGCATCCCCCTTCATGGCTCTGTTACAGTTTAGTTATACAAGTCTTTGGTTACAGGCATGGGTGAAATTGTGTCCCTGTAGAGAGGGTCACCTATAGTATGATTATATGTTGACAGTCTCGGGATAAAACCAGAATCAAAGGCCCCTAACAACATTTACGGCTGCCAGATTTACGCTCCAACACCATTCAAAATAGCACCTCTAAAACAGCTTTGTTGTACACCTCAAACAGACACGTAGGTCTAAATACACAAGCAGTAGACGAGTTGTGAGGGGAGACGTTAATACTTAAAATGCTTATTTGAAGGCCATGCTACCTATTAAAGGGACAGCTGTCAGAGAGCGCATAATTTCAGCATCTTGACTGGTCTCAAGGGAAATGGGGCATTGAGCTAAATGTCCCTGCTTAGGTGGTCGTTAACACTTACTGTTGTACAAGCAAAACAATATATGTTGTGAATTTGAATGTTAAGAATTTCCCCCTAATAGATGTCTTGCATGTTAGTAGTTTGTGTCTTTGTCTGTGTAGGCTTCTCTATCTTGGAACGCGGCCGTTCCATATGTTCATCCGTTCCAATGTGCATTAAACGTTGATATTTGTCTGTGTTTTATTGACAGAGTATCTCTGAGGAGATGTTCTACCAGTTGAGCAACATGCTGCCTCAGATCTTCCGTGTCTCGTCCACCCTCACACTCACCTCCAAACGCTGACGGAGACACAGGGCCAATCATGGAGGCTTGGGCAACTGTCAACATCATGCTGTTTTTAACAGACATATTCTATGGCCTCTTCCTCATCATGCTATAGCAATTAGCATTTTAGTCTTGCAGTCTGTGGTTAAGTCAGAGTTGAGTCTACCATCATGAAAATAAACTAACCAAAGGAGTGACTGTACTCTCAGATTGTTACAGCACTCCAGTCAAAAGTATGAGATTCAGTGCTTTTGTATTGCAATGATTTTACAATATAGAGAGGGGCCTCAAGAGTTGATAATTGAGTTCCCTCTAACCTATTTAAATAGTTGCATTTTACAGAGGTTAGTGTGATGGATAATTGGCATCATTTTAGGGCAAGGTGAAATCATCTTGGCCCAGCTTCCCAAAAAAGATGGATTGTGTTGTTGCTGAGGCAAGCATTATGCGTGTGTGTACTGCATTGCAGTGAATTATAGTGAACTTTTTGTCATCATCTCACTCCACCCCAGTAACAGCAGAGGGCACTGTTCTCAGAGATAAAGAAGCACTCTGATAGATGTTTAATCTACTCCGTGCCAAAACATTGATTTAAACATTTACTATGAGACACAGAAAGTTTGTTTCTTATGTTGTTGCAGCCTAAACTCTATAGCCCATACCCCTGAATGTTTGCCCAACACATTTTCAGCACTTCAACTCATTTTTGATGTGGCATTCCAATTAACTGATCACAACTTACTGTGCACTGATCATAATGTACTGTTTACACACATCTTTACTATATGTTTAGTCGAAATGTATGTAAAAAAGTGTTTAAACAATGTGAATATATCCTGAATCTTCTCTTTGTGAAATAATGTTTCAGATTTGACATTTGTTCGTTTTTTTTACTGGGCCTGTAAACATTGGAGTATAGCCTACTCCATATTGCAGTTTGTGCACAATATAGTTTACTGTTTGAGTAGTCCACGATTGACTAATCTACCTGAAGCTAATATGACATGGTAATTACATTCTTCCATGTCTGTTTGAAGTAAGTAATTTTAGTTGGATGAAATAATTTATGTTTGTCAGAGGTTTGCCTGCTATGATGAACAGCAACGGTATTTAGATGATTAAACAGATCAAGTGCACCATCAAAAGTGTCTTCTTTCAAGTGAAAAACAGATGGCTGTGGCCATTCTCCTCAGAGCTCCCAAGTCGGTGTCGCGTTAACCTGCTGTACTGTTTATACCGTACTGCAGTGGTGAGAACCTGCAAAACCCTACGGAAATGTGTGGCATTCTTGGCATTGGTCTCGGTGGCCTTAAGTATTGGGTTCCCTGGGGCAGAGGGACCATGGTGCCGACTCAGCAGCATCATTCCCCGGCTGGACCCCGTGCCTGCCCCCCCCCCCCCCTTAGTGTTGTGTGCAGCAAGGCAGCCTGGCCGTCAGAGCAACACACACTCACAGGTCCTTTGACGAGGACAGCAAATCCCTGGAACAGCTGACCCCCTAGGGGGCTGATTGGCTGATCAGGTTCCTGGGTTCAGGTACACACAACAGTGAAACCTACAGTACAGGGCCCTATTCAATCAAAGCTGCAAATAATTGTTTCCGAAGACATGATTCCTCTTGCACAGCAAGAAATGCATGAATCTGAGATTATTTAAGTTTCACACTGTTGATTGATGGGGAAAGTGGGGCTTCTTCTCTACCAATCAGGATTCATATTTTACTCCTGAGAATGAACTTGTACTGTATCTTGAGCTTATCTTTATTAAAACAATGTAATAATTGCTTTGTTATTGTGTAGAAATTGAGTTTAGGGGTTATTGTTAGTACAAGTTGAATAAGGATCATTCAACAATGTGTTAATACAATGTTATTCCTATTGAATTAGTACACAGACATGAGCTACTCAGTGAAGTTGTACCCCCTCTGAATAGCACAATACATTGTGTCTCCAGAAGAGACTCTATTGTCT